>NW_024431853.1:0-134700 GCF_017639785.1 Mesocricetus auratus
GAGTTTTCATGAGGTTAAGGACGTAGTTTCACAAACAGGGTTGTATCGTAGTTTTCATGGAGTTAAGGCAGCAGATACTCACACAGTGTTGTATCGTTAGTTTTCATGAAGATAAGCATGTAGATTCTCATACAGTTTGGTATCATCAGTTTTCATCAAGCTAAGCATGTAGTTTCTCACACAGTGTTGTATCCATAGTTTTCATGAAGTTAAGCGTGTAGCTTCACAAATAGTGTTGTATTGTTAGTTTTCATGGAGTTAAGCAAGCAGATTCTCACACAGTGTTGTATCCATAGTTTTCATGAAGTTAAGCACGTAGTTTCACAAACAGGGTTGTATCGTTAATTTTCATGGAGTTAAGCAAGCAGATTCTCACACAGTGTTGTATGGTTAGTTTTCATGAAGGTAAGCACGTAGTTTCAGAAACAGTGTTGTATTGTTAGTTTTCATGGAGTTAACCAAGCAGATTCTCATACAGTTTTGTTTCGTTACTTTTCATGAAGTTAAGCTTGTAGTTTCTCACACAGTGTTGTATCCTGAGTTGTCATGAAGTTATCGCATAGAATAACAAAGTACTGTATTGTTAGTTTTCATGAAATTAAGCATGAAGTTCCTCACACAGTGTTGTATCGTTAGTTTTTATGGAGTTAAGCAAGCAGGTTCTAACACAGTGTTGTATGGTTAGTTTTCATGAAATTATGGACGTAGTTTCACAAACTATGTTGTATCGTTAGTTTTCATGAAGATAAGCATGTAGATTCTCATACAGTTTGGGATCATTAGTTTTCATCTAGCTAAGCATGTAGTTTCTCACACAGTGTTGTATCCATAGTTTTCATGAAGTTAAGCACGTAGTTTCACAAACAGGGTTGTATCGTTAGTTTTCATGGAGTTAAGCAAGCAGATTCTCACACAGTGTTGTATTGGCAGTTTTCATGAAGTTAAGCTTGTAGTTTCTCACACAGTGTTGTATCCTTAGTTTTCATGAAGTTAAGCACGTAGTTTCACAAACAGGGTTGTATCGTTAGTTTTCATGGAGTTAAGCAAACAGGTTCTCACACACTGTTGTATGGTTAGTTTTTATGAAGTTAAGGACGTAGTTTCACAAACTATGTTGTATCGTTAGTTTTCATGAAGAGAAGCATGTAGATTCTCATACAGTTTGGTATTATTAGATTTCATCAAGTTAAGTATGTAGTTTCTCACACAGTGTTGTGTCCATAGTTTTCATGAAGTTAAGCGTGTAGCTTCACAAATAGTGTTGTATCGTTAGTTTTCATGTAGGTAAGCAAGCAGATTCTCACACAGTGTTGTCTCATTCGTTTTCATGAAGCTAAGCGTGTAGTTTCACAAAAAGTTTTGTATCCTTAGTTTTCATGAAGTTAAGCACGTAGATTCACAAACAGTGTTGTATCGGTAGTTTTCATTGAGTTAAGCAAGCAGATTCTCACACAGTGTTGTATGGTTAGTTTTCATGATATTAAGGACGTAGTTTCACAAACTATGTTGTATCGTTAGTGTTCATGGAGTTAAGCAAGCAGATTCTCCCACAGTGTTGTATGGTTAGTTTTCATGAATTAAGGGCGTAGTTTCACAAACTATGTTGTATCGTTAGTTTTCATGAAGATAAGCATGTAGATTCTCATACAGTTTGGTATTGTTAGATTTCATCATGTTAAGCATGAAGTTTCTCACACAGTGTTGTATACTTAGTTTTCATGAAGTTAAGCACGTAGTTTCACAAACAGGGATGTATCGTTAGTTTTCATGGAGTTAAGCAAGCAGATTCTCACACAGTGTTGTATGGTTAGTTTTCATGAAGGTAAGCGCGTAGTTTCAGAAACAGTGTTGTATTGTTAGTTTTCATGGAATTAAGCTTGCAGATTCTCACACGGTGTTGTTTCGTTACTTTTCATGAAGTTATGCTTGTACTTTCTCACACAGTGTTGTATCCTGAGTTTTCATGAAGTTAAGCGCGTAGATTCACAAAAAGTGATGTATTGTTAGTTTTCATGAAATTAAGCATGAAGTTCCTCACACAGTATTGTATCGTTAGTTTTCATGGAGGAAAGCAGGCAGATTCACACAGAGTGTTGAATCGTTAGTTTTCATGAAGTTAAGCTTGTAGTTTCTCACACAGTGTTTTATCCTTAGTTTTCATGAAGTTAAGGACGTAGTTTCACAAACAGGGTTATATCGTTAGTTTTCATGAAGTTAAGCTTGTAGTTTCTCACACAGTGTTGTATCCTGAGTTTTCATGAAGTTAAGGACGTAGTTTCACAAACAGTGTTGTATCGTTAGTTTTCATGAAGTTAAGCTTGTAGTTTCTCACACAGTGTTGTATCCTGAGTTTTCATGAAATTAAGGACGTTGTTTCACAAACAGGGTTGTATCGTTAGTTTTCATGGAGTTAAGGCAGGAGATTCTCACACAGTGTTGTATCATTAGTTTTCATGAAGATAAGCATGTAGATTCTCATACAGTTTGGTATCATCAGTTTTCATCAAGCTAAGCATGTAGTTTCTCACACAGTGTTGTATCCATTGTTTTCATGAAGTTAAGCACGTAGTTTCACAAACAGTGTTGTATCGTTAGTTTTCAAGGAGTTAAGAACGCAGATTCTCCCACAGTGTTGTCTGGTTAGTTTTCATGAAGTTAAGCTTTTAGTTTCGCACACAGTGTTGTTTCGTTACTTTTCATGAAGTTAGCTTGTAGTTTCTCACACAGTGTTGTATCCTGAGTTTTCATGAAGATAAGCGCGTAGATTCACAAAAAGTGATGTATTGTTAGTTTTCATGAAACTAAGCATGAAGTTCCTCACACAGGGTTGTATCGTTAGTTTTCATGGAGGAAAGCAAGCAGATTCTCACACAGTGTTGTATCGTTAGTTTTCATGAAGTTAAGCTTGTAGTTTCTCACACAGTGTTGTATCCTGAGTTTTCATGAGGTTAAGGACGTAGTTTCACAAACAGGGTTGTATCGTAGTTTTCATGGAATTAAGGCAGCAGATACTCACACAGTGTTGTATCGTTAGTTTTCATGAAGATAAGCATGTAGATTCTCATACAGTTTGGTATCATCAGTTTTCATCAAGCTAAGCATGTAGTTTCTCACACAGTGTTGTATCCATAGTTTTCATGAAGTTAAGCGCGTAGTTTCACAAACAGTTTTGTATCGTTAGTTTTCAAGGAGTTAAGAAAACAGATTCTCCCACAGTGTTGTATGGTTAGTTTTCATGAAGTTAAGCTTTTAGTTTCTCACACAGTGTTGTATCCTTAGTTTTCATGAAGTTAAGCACGTAGATTCACAAACAGGGTTGTATCGTTAGTTTTCATGGAGTTAAGCAAACAGGTTCTCACACAGTGTTATATGGTTAGTTTTCATGATATTAAGGACATATTAAACAAACTATGTTGTATCGTTCGTTTTCATGGAGTTAAGCAAGCAGATTCTCCCACAGTGTTGTATGGTTAGTTTTCATGATATTAAGGACGTAGTTTCACAAACTATGTTGTATCGTTAGTTTTCATGGAGTTAAGTAAGCAGATTCTCCCACAGTTTTGTATGGTTAGTTTTCATGAAGTTAAGGGCGTAGTTTCACAAACTATGTTGTATCGTTAATGTTCATGACGATAAGCATGTAGATTCTCATACAGTTTGGTATTGTTAGATTTCATCATGTTAAGCAAGTAGTTTCTCACACAGTGTTGTATCCTTAGTTTTCATTAAGTTAAGCACTTAGTTTCACAAACAGTGTTGTAACTTTAGTTTTCATGGAGTTAAGCAAGCAGATTCTCACACAGTGTTGTATGGTTAGTTTTCATGAAGGTAAGCGCGTAGTTTCAGAAACAGTGTTGTATTGTTAGTTTTCATGGAGTTAGGCTAGCAGATTCTCACACAGTGTTGTTTCGTTACTTTTCATGAAGTTATGCTTGTAGTTTCTCACAGTGTTGTATCCTGAGTTTTCATGAAGATAAGCGCGTAGATTCACAAAAAGTGTTGTATTGTTAGTTTTCATGAAACTAAGCATGAAGTTCCTCACACAGTGTAGTATCGTTAGTTTTCATGGAGGAAAGCAAGCAGATTCTCACACAGTGTTGTATCGTTAGTTTTCATGAAGTTAAGCTTGTAGTTTCTCACACAGTGTTGTATCCTGAGTTTTCATGAAGTTAAGGACATAGTTTCACAAACAGGGTTATATCGTTAGTTTTCATGAAGTTAAGCTTGTAGTTTCTCACACAGTGTTGTATCCTGAGTTTTCATGAAGTTAAGGATGTAGTTTCACAAACAGTGTTGTATCGTTAGTTTTCATGAAGTTAAGCTTGTAGTTTCTCACACAGTGTTGTATCCTGTGTTTTCATGAAGTTAAGGACGTAGTTTCACAAACAGGGTTGTATCGTTAGTTTTCATGGAGTTAAGGCAGCAGATACTCACACAGTGTTGTATCATTAGTTTTCATGAAGATAAGCATGTAGATTCTCATACAGTTTGGTATCATCAGTTTTCATCAAGCTAAGCATGTAGTTTCTCACACAGTGTTGTATCCATAGTTTTCATGAAGTTAAGCGCATAGTTTCACAAACAGTGTTGTATCGTTAGTTTTCAAGGAGTTAAGAAAGCAGATTCTCCCACAGTGTTGTATGGTTAGTTTTCATGAAGTTAAGCTTTTAGTTTCACACAGTGTTGTTTCGTTACTTTTCATGAAGTTAGCTTGTAGTTTCTCACACAGTGTTGTTTCCTGAGTTTTCGTGAAGATAAGCGCGTGGATTCACAAAAAGTGATGTATTGTTAGTTTTCATGAAACTAAGCATGAAGTTCCTCACACAGTGTTGTATCGTTAGTTTTCATGGAGGAAAGCAAGTAGATTCTCACACAGTGTTGTATCGTTAGTTTTCATGAAGTTAGGCAAGCACAATCTCAAAGAGCTTTGTATCGATAGTTTTCTTGAAGTTAAGCATGAGGATTATCACACAGTGTTGTATCGTTAGTTTTCATGAAGTTAGGCAAGAAGATTCACAAACAGTTTTGTAACGTTAGTTGTCGTGATGTTAAGAACGTAGTTTCTCACAGAGTGTTGTAGCATTAGTTTTCATGAAGTTAAGCACATAGTTTCTCACAAAGTTTTGTATCGTTAGTTTTAATGAAAGTAAGCATGTAGTTTCACAAACAATGGTGTATTGTTAGTTTTCATGGAGTAAAGCAGGTGGTTTCACGAACAGATTTGTATCATTATGTTTCATGAAGTTTAGCACGTAGTTTCTCACACAGTATTGTATAGTTAGTTTTCATGAAATTAAGCACATACATTCTAACACAGTGTTGTATAGTTAGAATTCATGAAATTAAGCATATAGTTCACTAACAGTGTTGTATCGTTAGTTTTCATGAAGTTAGGCAAGAAGATTCACAAACAGTTTTGTAAAGTTTGTTTTCGTGGTGTTAAGCACATAGTTTTCTCACACAGTGGTGGATCATTAGTTTTCATGAAGTTCAGCACGTAGTTTCTCACACAGTGTTGTATCGTTAGTCTTCATGAAGTTAATAAGCAGAATCTCAAGAGCTTTGTATCGATAGTTTTCAGGAAGTTAAGCGTGAAGTCTCACACAGTGTTGTATCGTTAGTTTTCATAAAATTAAGCATATAGTTCACTCACAGTGTTGTATCGTTACTTTTCATGAAATTAAGCAAGTAGTTTCACAAAGAGTGTTGTATAGTTACTAATCATGAAGTTAAGCTTGCAGTTTCTCACAGAGTGTTGTATCGTTAGTCTTCATGAAGTTAAGCAAGCAGATTCTCAAAGAGTTTTGTATCATCAGTTTTCATGGAATTAAGCACCTAATTTCTCACACAGTGTTGTATAGTTAGATTTCATGAAATTAAGCATATCCTTCACTAACAGTATTGTATCGTTAGTTTTCATGAAGTTACGCAAGAAGATTCACAGTTTTGTAACATTAGTTTTCGTCATGTTAAGCACCTAGTTTCTCACACCACAGTGTTGTAGCATTAGTTTTCATGAAGTTAAGCATGTATTTTCACAAACAGTGTTGTATCGTTAGTTTTCATGAAGTTAAGCAAGCAGATTCTCAAACAGTTTGTATCATTAGTTTTCATGGAATTAAGCACCTAGTTTCTAACACAGTGTTGTATCATTTGTTTTCTTGAAATTAAGCATATTGTTCACTAACAGTCTTGTATCGTTAGTTTTCATGAAGTTAGGCATGAAGATTCACCAACAGTTTTGTAACGTTAGTTTTCGTGATGTTAAGCACGTAGTTTCTCACACAGTGGTGTATCATTTGTTTTCATGAAGTTAAGTACTTAGTTTCTCACACGGTGTTGTATCGTTACTTTTCATGAAGTTAAGCAAGCAGAATCTCAAAGAGCTTTGTATCGATAGTTTTCATGAAGTTAAGCAAGAAGTTTCTCACACAGTGTTGTATCGTTAGTTTTCATTAAGTTAAGCAAGCAGAATCTGAAGGAGCTTTATATCGATAGTTTTCATGAAATTAAGCATGTGGTTTCACAAACAATGTTGTATTTTTAGTTTTCATGGAGTAAAGCATGTAGTTTCACGAACAGATTTGTATCCTTAGTTTTCATGAAGTTTAGCACGTAGTTTCTCACACAGTGTTGTATAGATACTTTTCATGAAATTAAGCACCTAGTTTCTCACACAGTGTTGTATCATTACATTTCATGAAATTAAGCATATAGTTCACTAACAGTGTTGTATCGTTTGTTTTCATGAGTTAGGCAAGCAGATTCATAAACAGTTTTGTAACGTTAGTTTTCGTGATGTTAATAACGTAGTTTCTCAAACAGTAGTGTATCATTAGTTTTCATGATGTTAAGTACCTAGTTTCTCACACAGTGTTGTATCGTTAGTTTTCATGTAAGTAAGCACGTAGTTTCACAAACAGTGTTGCATGGTTAGTTTTGATGAGGATAAGCATGTAGTTTCACAAAAAATGTTGTATTGTTAGTTTTCATGGAGTAAAGCAGGTAGTTTCACGAACAGATTTGTATCGTTAGTTTTCATGAAGTTAAGCAAGCGGATTCACAAAGAGTTTTGTATCATTAGTTTTCATGGAATTAAGCACCTGGTTTCTCAATCAGTGTTGTATCATAAGATTTCATGAAAGTAAGCATATAGTTCACTAACAGTGTTGTATCATTAGTTTTCATGAAGGTACGCAAGAAGATTCACAAACAGTTTTGTAACATTAGTTTTCGTGATGTTATGCACGTAGTATCTCACACAGTTTTGTATCATTAGTTTTCATGAAGTTAAGCAAGCAGAATCTCAAAGAGCTTTGTATCGATAGTTTTCATGGATTTAAGCATGAAGTTTCTCACACAGTGTTGTATCGTTATTTTTCATGAAAGTAAGCACGTAGTTTCTCACACAGTGTTGTATCATTTGTTTTCTTGAAATTAAGAACACAGTTCACTATCAACATTGTATCGTTAGTATTCATAAAGTTAGGCAAGTATATTCACAAACACTTTTGTAGCTTTAGTTTTCATGATGTTAAGCACGTAGTTTCTCACACAGTGTTTTATCGTTGCTTTTCATGATGTTAAGCCAGCAGAATCACAAGAGCTTTGTATCGATAGTTTTCATGAAGCAAAGCATGAAGTTTCTCACACAGTGTTGTATCATTAGTTTTCATGAAATTAAGCAAGTAGTTTCACAAACAGTGTTGTATAGTTAGTATTCAGGAAGTTACGCTCACAGTTTCTCACAGAGTGTTGTATAGTTAGTTTTCATGAAGTTAAGCAAGCAGATTCTCAAAGAGTTTTCTCTTCCATTTCTTGCATTTTTTGCTTCATTTCTTCTTCCATTTCGTGCCTTTTTTGGTTTGTTTTTTCTTCCAATTCTTGCATTTTTTGGTTTGTTTTTTCTTCCATTTCTTGCATTTTTTGGTTTGTTTTTTCTTCCATTTCTTTGAGGGATTTTCCAATATCCTCTTTTAGGGCCTCTATCATTTTCATGAAAGTGCTTTTAAGGTCGTTCTGCTTCCTTTGCATTGGAATATTGGGGTCTTGCTGGTGTGGAGTCTCTAGAATCTGGCGGTGTCATATTTGTTTTTCTGTTGCTGACTGTGTTTTTGTATTGTCTCTTTCCCATCTCTTCTTTTAGTGGGTGCAGAAAGAGCCCCTTCCTGGTCTGGGGACCAGAGTTCCCTTTTGGTGGGTGCTAGTAAGTCCAGTAATCTGGTGGTTCTTCTATGCCTTGTCCAAATGCTGGTCCGTGGGTAGAGAAGAAGAACAGGAATCTGGGGCCCTTAGCCTCCTACCTGGTCCCCTGGACCCTATGCTGGGTCCTGTTGTACCTGATCCGGAACAGCTACTCCCCTGGTCTCCCTGGCTCCTGTAGTTTCCTGGTCTCTTTGGTGGGAGAGAAGATCTGGAGTCTGGGGTGCTTGGCTACCGCCGGGATTGGGAGCTCTGTGCAGTTCCCAGGCGATCTGCAGGCTCTGGAACACAGGCCGGGAAGCTGGCCTGTTTACCTGATGCTCCCGCCAGGATTGGGAGCTCTGTGCAGTTCCCAGGCGATCTGCAGGCTCTGGAACACAGGCCGGGAAGCTGGCCTGTTTACCTGATGATGCCAGAGGGACAGCTACTTCCCTGTACTCCCAGCCTCCTCTCCTTTCCTGGAATCGTTGGTGGGAGAGAAGATCTGGAGTCTGGGGTGCTTGGCTCCCGCCGGGATTGGGAGCTCTGTGCAGTTCCCAGGCGATCTGCAGGCTCTGGAACACAGGCCGGGAAGCTGGCCTGTTTACCTGATGCTCCCGCCGGGATTGGGAGCTCTGTGCAGTTCCCAGGCGATCTGCAGGCTCTGGAACACAGGCCAGGAAGCTGGCCTGTTTACCTGCTGATGCCCTCTCAAAGAGTTTTCTATTATTAGTTTTCATGGAATTAAGCACATAGTTTCTCACACAGTGTTGTATCGTTAGATGTCCCGCGCTACCGTCTCGCCAGCAAGAACGACGCAGAACACTCGGATCCTTCTGCAGTAAAGCTTTAATGCATCTTGAGAGATAGATGATCAGCTTCTTAGAGGGAGACCCCAAGCTAAGAAACCCAGCCCCTTATATAAGCCTAGGAGCTCCGAGTGAGATGTGTAGAGCCGGGATTGGTGGTTTGCACATCACCCCAGATGACGTCACGGGAGAGGCACAGTTTAAACGGTTAACTCCAACTGACAGCGACAGTTAACTCTAACTGACAGCGACAGTTAACTCCAACTGACAGTGGATGTCAGCGCCATCTTCTAACGGCAATAGCGATAGCGAGGGCGGCTCCTCACATCTCCCCCTATTCATTTATTTTTGAAGCAATAGGACACCCACAACTTTGGAGTGGAGATAGAGGTCAAATCCCCATGTGCAAATTCGGAACATGTACAAAGCTCCTCTCCAGGGTCTTATCCCCAGAGGAAGTCCTGACCAGTCCGATGTCTTTTTTCTGGGGGAAGGAGATCATGACATAGAACCTTCATGCAAGATGACTTATCTCCCAGGAGAAAGTCGTTATACCGCAGACCTCTCCTGTGCAGTGCTTAGCCTTGCAACTCCTTGGGCTGCTGAAGCCTACCCACTCTATCCCGTGCAATGAGACTAGCCTCGTGGGGTGCAAGAGCTGGGAGGCCAGCGACCTATTGCTTTAACATGGTTAACCAAATGTCAGGGGAGGCTCCGTGTTCTAAGGCAGCAAGTGCTTGTGCCACCACCACTTTGTCTCTTTTGTTTGGGCTCTGAGCTTACACACCATCCAAAGCATCAACACTATTCCACAGCAGAGAACTAGGCTAAATGATCCTACCCCCACCCATTCCTTAAAATAAGAAAATGCAGATGAAATCCAGGGGGAGAGGTCTTCCATCAGAGAAAGATCCAGATGCGTCGAATTCACTTGCAGGATCGCCATTCTCAACTCACGGAGTGTCTGCTCAAACTCAAAAGTCCAATTCTGTAATAAATGTTGAGACAGAGCTTGTGACAGGTTAGCTGCTCTTGTAAAATTCTCATATTGTACTAAGTGACACAAAGGCCAGGCAACTTTGTTCACATCCCAATTTGGCCATCTGCCACAATATATCCAATTGTTCCTGAACCAAATTAATCTGTTGGTTTACCAACATCAGGCCTCCTTGTATCTGAGAATTGGCAGTGGCCTGTTTATCTAGGACCATGGTCACAGTGGCCTATAGTTCATTAATGGTTTGAGTTGTCTGCACAGTGGCAGAAAGTGCAAGGGCCGAGGCGGTAACCGAAGCAGTAACCGCGGCGGTGGCTATCAGGCCCACAATAATAGCAGAGATCCCAAAAATCTCGCTTTTCCCTAAACAAACTCAAATTACTTGGCGTCTCAACAGGAGCTGGAATAAATCGAGGCATGCGCATTACCAAAGCAAAAGGGTGCTTAATAGCATCCCAGCATAATGCATAAAAACAATTCTAAGCAGAGCAATTTATTTCTTTCTGATTCTTACCTAAGGTATCATTACTCACAACCCAAATAAAGGGCAGCTGAATAATTAGTTCTCTTAAAAGGGGTATACTTAACATTGGAGGAGGACCAATCAGATGATCCAGAGCTCTGTCCCTCACTCAGACTGTTGCCTAATGCCCCTTTCCAATCAAAAGTAATCTGTCCCTTCTCACTATCATAGGAGAAAGATCAGTACAGCTTCCATTAATTCAAAAGGATTAGCATTAGATCTTTCTGGATCCATATGAATAAAATTATCCTTTAATGAAGAAATCACAGTAAAGCACAAGCTTCCTACTAATGACAAGGTTCTCTCATCCTGAAAACTCTGTATCTGAGGATCTAAAGGCAAAAAGGCAAGCCCCAACTCTCTATTATTTGTGAAAAATCTAGGGAACACCTGGGCATTCTGCATCACTGGCATCGGTAGGGGGAAGGTAGACATGATGGCCCACCGTAACTCTCCCATCATACTAGGAACCATCATCCCGAGTAGGAGAGTCTTCATCACCCACTTGGCCTCCATCCTTCTTATTCTGGAGTTGTGAAGGAGCTCTTCGAGTGAGTCTTTCAGGGATCCACAGGGGGTTTTCTTCCTCCTGTGGAAAAACACACACAGCTCCCCTGGATCTTATAAGAATAGGATCCGGGCCTTTCCAGAGATCAGTCAAGACATCTTTCCATTTTACCATTTCTTTTGGCCTATCAGGCTCTAAACTGTGGCGATCAGCCGCAGTGTGGCCTTGGGCATCACAGTTCAAGAAATTAAGGGTAAAAAGTGCCATGGATACAGCAACTCTTGGTACCGAGGGTAGAACATCCTCAATACTCCCCTTTTGTTTAATCAGATATGATTTGAGTGTACGATGGGCACGTTCCACAATGCCCTGTCCTTGAGGGTTATAAGGTAGGCCAGTTAGATGGGTAACATCCATTTGCCGACAAAACTGTCGGAATTTTTGAGAGGTATATGCTGGTCCATTGTCTGTTTTTAAAATTCTGGGTTTTCCCCAAGCACTCCAGGCCTCAAGGCAATGTTGAATCACATATGAGGCCTTTTCCCCTGTTAGGGGTGTGGCAAACATTACGCCAGAACAGGTGTCAACAGAAACATGAACATATTGAAGCCTTCCAAAAGAGGGAATATGAGTAACATCCATCTGCCACATCTGCAATGGTCTAATGCCACGTGGGTTTATTCCCATGTGGGGAGTAGGTAAGAATTCGCAGCAATTCTGGCATTGAGTAACAATTTCCCTAGCCTCTTTCCTGGATAGAGCAAAACGACGGCGCAAGGTCTCAGCCGTCACATGAAAGCGCTTATGGAATTCTTTTGCTGCTTGTGCATGGGTAGACAAGGCAGCGGCCACCAGCTTTGTAGCCTTGTCCGCTAAGTCATTCCCTAAGGACATGGGACCTGGGAGTCCAGAATGTGCTCGGACATGGGTAATGAAAACAGGAAATCTCCTATTTAACAAGGCAGCTTGTATCTTCTGAAAGATGTTAGCAACTCTGCTGGAGGATCTTATTATTCCAGCTATCTCAAGGAGATTAACTGCATTAACCACATAAGAGGAATCTGATACAATATTGAGGGGTCCTGGAAAAGCCTCAAGAACCTCCAGTACTATCAGACATTCTACAACTTGAGGTGAAGTTTCATTATATTGTTTAGATATAACCCTATCCTTGACCACATAAGCTCCCATACCAGTTTTTGATCCATCAGTGTACACCACAGTCCCATCTGGGAGTGGGTCTTTAGCTGTCACTTGTGGAAACACTATAGCCTGGTTTAGGGCAAACTGTAAAATTGGATGCTTTGGAAAATGATTATCAATTTGTCCTGAAAAGGAAGTAACTAAAACTGCCCAATCACTAGATGTGGCTGCCAAGGTCTGAACTTGTGCAGCAGTATAAGGCACAATCAAGGAATCAGGATCCCTGCCAAAATGTGTAACAGCTGCTTTTATTCCGCGAACGCGAGCTGTGCAACAGCATCAGGGTACCAGTCAATAATCTTAGCAGGGGAAGCATTTGGATGAATCCAAAGTAATGGTCCATGTTGCCACAGGACTGCAGTTGGCAATTGAGCTGTCTTAAAAACACACAGATTAAAAGGTAGTGACTCCTCAATTCGTTGTAATTGTGCTTCCTGTAAGGCCTCTTCCACCATCTGTAAGGCTCGGTGGGCGGCAGGGGTAAATTTTCTGGGTGAGGAGATATGAGGCTCACCCTCCAGGAGATCGAAGAGGGGTTTTAGATCAGCAGATGGAATTTTTAAAAAGGGCCTCAACCAATTTATATCTCCCAGAAGTTTCTGAAAATCATTTAATGTTTGTAAGTGGTCTTTGCGAATTTCTATTTTCTGAGGAACTATATTTTTGGGAGTAATCTTTGAGCCCAAAAAGAGGCCTGTATCTGCAATTTGAACCTTTTCTGAGGCAATCTCTAATCCCCACTGTTTTAATTCAGCCACCAGCATGGGAAAAGCCTTTTGTAAAACATCTAACTCTTTGTGACAAATAAGAATATCGTCCATATAATGGATAACGATTAAAGATGTAAATTGCTTCCTAATTGGCTCCAAAGCCTCCTGCACATATAGCTGACATATTGTTGGGCTATTGGCCATGCCTTGCGGCAGTACCTTCCACTGAAATCTCTTGTCTGGTTCCATATGATTAAGAGAAGGGATAGTGAAGGCAAACCTTGGTCTATCCCGTGGGTAAAGTGGAATAGAGAAGAAACAATCCTTAATATCTATAATAATAAGCTTCCAATCTTGAGGAAGTGCAGAAAGCAAAGGAAGGCCTCTTTGAACAGGGCCAAAAAGATGCATCTGATTGTTAATGGCCCGCAGGTCGTGGAGTAATCTCCACTTCCCAGATTTCTTCTTAATAACAAAAATTGGTGTATTCCATGGGGAGGTAGAAGGCTCTAGATGCCCCAGCCGTTCCTGTTCTTGCACTAATCTTGTGACAGCCTCTAATTTTTCAGAGGATAGAGGCCATTGAGAGACCCATAACGGCTCCTCTGTTTTCCATGGTATGGGTCGTGAAGCCTCAACGGCCCCTAAATAAAACCCAGTCCTTTTCTACCCCGATTTCCGTGTTGTGTAATGGGTTTTATTCTGCCTTGTTCTTGCCTACCCAAGCCTCTACCATTTGTATACCCCATCTTTGCCATAATGGCTGATGCCTGGGGGGAGTATTCATTAGTTAGGGTCATGCCCATGGCTTGTAACACATCTCGTCCCCATAAATTTACAGGGAGTGGCAACACATAGGGGGTAAAACATCCCTGTTTGCCTTCAGCATCCCGCCAGGTTAAGGCTGAGGCACTGATGGCAGGAGAGGACTGGTATCCAAGACCTTGTAGAGAATGAGATGAAACAACAGTGGGCCAAGACTTCGGCCACCAATGGAGTGAAATAATGCTTTTGTCTGCTCCCGAATCCATTATCCCTTCAAATTCTTTTCCATTAATTAACAATTTTATTGTAGGTCTCTCATTTAGGGGTATAGCCAGATAGGCTGAATCACTTCCAGAAGATCCCATAGCCCTTTTTGTAAAGTGTAGGTTTCTCCATCCCCGAGGGAGGGCAGCAACACCAGTTGTGCAATTCTATCTCCCTGCTTTATAGAAAATACACCCCGAGGGCTAGAACAGAGAACTTGAATCTCCTCTTTATGATATGGGTCAACAATCCCAGGATATATAATGAGTCCCTGTAAAGTTAAGGAGCCACGGCCCAGAATAAGCCCAATGGTGGCAGGGGGCAAAGGTCCAGGGGAATGGACTGGGACCGGTTGAACATTCATTTGGGGCATGAGTAAGAAGTCGGAGGCGGCACGCAAGTCCATTCCGGAGGTTCCTCGGAAACCTCTACTTCCTCTTGATTGCTTTTCTGAAATTGGTTCCCATATTTCTGAGGGCCCTGGGACCATGGGCCCCGTGACCCGTTTTTTGATTGGGGTACCTTGGATTCTTCAATAGGGGGCAGAAGCCTCCCTTTACATCCCGGACTGACCTGCATTCGCTAGCCCTATGATAACCTTTACCACAACGATGGCAAAGCTTCGATTCTCTTGTTCTTTCAGGGGCTTGACAATCTTTCTTAAGGTGCCCCATTCTCCCACAATTAAAACAAGCTTTTCGATTAGATAAATCTCTATACCTGTGCGTTTGTAAAATGGCGGCAGCTAGTCCTGCATTGGTTAGGGGTCCCCCCAGCTCCCTGCACACTCTGAGCCAATCTTGTAAACCTTTGCTTTTGCGAGGGGCGATAGCCGCCGACATTCCTGGGTTGCTTGTTCATAGACAAGTTGCTCAATCAGGGGCATAGCTTGTTCTGAATCACCAAAGATGCGACTGGCGGCCTCTGTCATTCTGGCCACAAAGTCTGAAAATGGCTCTTGGGGTCCTTGGACAATCTTTGTAAGGTGTCCACTGGACTCTCCCTTTTGTGAGGGCCTTCCATGCTTTAATAGCGGCGGCCGACACCTGACCATAGACGCCCCAGATGTAGTTGGTTTGATTAAGGGCATGTTGACCCTGACCTGTCAGCATTTCAAATGTCCACTGCCTCTGATTCTCATCTTCAGCCGTGGCATTAACTCTAGCTTGTGCCTGGGCTGCATCATACCAGAGAGCCTTCCATTCCATGTATTGTCCCATGTTGGGAAGCACTGCTTTCACTGTCGTTTGCCAGTCAGTGGGAGTCATGGCAAAATTAGCAAGCCTTTCCACCTGTAATGTGGTAAAGTTAGCATTGACCCCATAATTACGAACGGATTCGGCCAATTCTTTAATTTGATTGTAATCTACAGGGGTATGTACTCTTCCGCCTTCCACATTCTCGAATACTGGAAAAGCCATTTGTATTTTTCTCCGTTCCTCTAAAGGTAAAAAGGAGTCAGTACCAGTATTCAGCCGAAGCTCATACTGGCGGAGGCGCTGAGGGGCGTGAGCCCGCCGGATTTATAGGCGGTGGCCTCACATTCATTTTTGTTTTCAGTGGCCGGTGTCTATCAGGGTGATATCTTTTTTCCTCATACCGTGCCACCTCCTCCTCTAGACCACCTTCTTCGCTAGAATCCAGAGTGTCAGAATCAGAATTATCTAGCTCCAAGGCTTCTAGCTCTACTGCAGGGTATAGACTAGATTCTGGCTTTTTCTTTTTCTTAGATTTGTTAAGGGGTGAATGATAACTCCCTTCTTTCTCTCCCCTTTCTTAACTTCCTGGGGAGGGCCTTTTTTCTTAGACATGTCTTTTCTTTTGCGAGCTCCCATTCTCTCACTCCGTTCAGTTTCTGACATGCTATCCTGAACTTCCTCTAAGGTTCCCTGACTTTCTATTATAGCAGGGTGACAGGCCTCATCCTCCAAGCAGTTTTTAACTAGCTTCCAAATGGCTTTGGTACCTAAGCAGAGATCTCCTTCTGCATGCTTCCTGTCTAGTTCTTTACCTAGCTTGTTCCATGAGGCCACAGTGAGGGACCCGGAACAAGCATACCATGGTGCCACTCTATCTACCTCCTTCACAAAATTTTGAAGTGTTCGTGGTGCAATTTTAAGATCTCTTTGTTTTAGCACAGTCTGTAAGGCTGTAACCACTGACTGTGACGACCCCATCGCGCTGAGCAGCTTATCTAAAAACGGCGCTCAACTCCGTTACCAGACTGACAGCACCAGACTGACAGCACCAGACTGACAGCACCAGACTGACAGCGCCAGATGGACAGCGCCAGATGGACAGCGCCAGATGGACAGCGCCAGACGGACAGCGCCAGATGGACAGCGCCGTTCTGTCAGCACCAGCCACGATGAAGGAGAAGGACAAACAGGACTAGCACCAAAGCCTCCACTGACCCGTCCCACGGTGATGACAAACTAAGGCCAAAGTCGAGAAAAGGGTTGTTCAGGATAAAGCATACCTCTCTGAACCTACGTCCCTGCAGTTCTGAATCCGCCCCGTCTTCCGAGGGGTCTCCCGCGGCGCCGGCGATGTTGAAGAGTTCCCGGGTTTCGGCACCAGATGTCCCGCGCTACCGTCTCGCCAGCAAGAACGACGCAGAACACTCGGATCCTTCTGCAGTAAAGCTTTAATGCATCTTGAGAGATAGATGATCAGCTTCTTAGAGGGAGACCCCAAGCTAAGAAACCCAGCCCCTTATATAAGCCTAGGAGCTCCGAGTGAGATGTGTAGAGCCGGGATTGGTGGTTTGCACATCACCCCAGATGACGTCACGGGAGAGGCACAGTTTAAACGGTTAACTCCAACTGACAGCGACAGTTAACTCTAACTGACAGCGACAGTTAACTCCAACTGACAGTGGATGTCAGCGCCATCTTCTAACGGCAATAGCGATAGCGAGGGCGGCTCCTCACAGTTAGATTTCATGAAATTAAGCATATAGTTCACTAACAGTGTTGTATCGTTAGTTTTCATGAAGTTAGGCAAGATGATTCACAAACAGTTTTGTAACGTTAGTTTTCGTGATGTTAAGCATGTACTTTCTCACAGAGTGTTGTAGCATTAGTTTTCATGAAGTTAAGCACGTAGTTTCTCACACAGTGTTGTATCGTTAGTTTTAATGAAAGTAAGCATGTAGTTTCACAAACAATGTTGCATGGTTAGTTTTGATGAGGTTAAGCATGTAGTTTCAAAACCAATGTTATATTGTTAGTTTTCATGGAGTAAACCAGGTAGTTTCACGAACAGATTTCTATCGTTATTTTTCATGAAGTTTAGCACGTAGTTTCTCACACAGTATTGTATAGTTAGTTTTCATGAAATTAAGCACATACATTCTAACACAGTGTTGTATAGTTAGATTTCATGAAATTAAGCATATAGTTCACTAACAGTGTTGTGGCGTTAGTTTTCAGGGAGGTAAGCAAGCAGGTTGTCACACAGTGTTTTATCATTAGTTTTCATAAAGTTAAGCTTGCAGTTGTTCACACAGTCTTGTATCATGAGTTTTCATGAAGTTAAGCAAGTATGTTCACAAACCGTGTTGTATCTTTATTTTTCATGAAGTTAAGCGCGTAGTTTCACAAACAGAGTTGTATAGTTAGTTTTCATGAAGATAAGCAAGCAGATACTCACACAGTGTTGTATCATTAGTTTTCATGAAGTTAAGGGCATAGTTTCACAAACTATGTTGTATCGTTAGTTTTCATCAAGTTAAGCATGGAGTTTCTCACACAGTGTTGTATCCATAGATTTCATGAAGTTAATCGCGTAGTTCCACAAACATTGTTTTATCGTTAGTTTTCATGGAGGTTAGTAAGGAGATTCTCACACAGTGTTGTATCGTTAGTTTTCATGGAGTTAAGCTTGTAGATTCTCACACAGTGTTGTATCCTGATTTTCATGAAGTTAAGCGCTTAGTATCACAAACAGTGTTGTATCGTTGGTTTTCATGGAGTTAAGCAAGCAGATTCTCAAACAGTGTTGTATCGTTAGTTTTCATGAAATTAAGCATGAAGTTTCTCACACAGTGTTGTATCGTTAGTTTTCATGAAAATATACATATAGTTTCTCACACAGTGTTGTATTGAAACTTTTCAGGAAAGTAAGCACACGGTTTCACAAACAGTCTTGTATCCTTAGTATTCATGAAGTTAAGCCATTAGTTTCACAAACAGTGTTGTGTCGTTAGTTTTCAGGGTGTTGAGCAAGCAGGTTGTCACACAGCGTTGTGTCATTAGTTTTCATGAAGTTAAGCTTGTAGGTGTTCACACAGTGTTGTATCATGAGTTTTCGTGAAGCTAAGCAAGTATGTTCACAAACAGTGTTGTATCTTTAGTTTTCATGAAGTTAAGCACGTAGTTTCACAAAAAAATTGTATAGTTAGTTTTCATGAAGATAAGCAAGCAGATTCTCACACAGTGTTGTATCATTAGTTTTCATGAATTTAAGGTCTTAGTTTCACAAACTATGTTGTATCGTTAGTTTTCATGAGGATAAGCATGTAGATTCTCAAACAGTTTGGTATCGTTAGTTTTCATCAAGTTAAGCATGTAGTCTCTCACACAATGTTGTATCCACAGTTTTCATGAATTTAAGCGCTTAGTCTCACAAACATTGGTGTATCGTTAGTTTTCATGGAGTTACGCAAGCAGATTCTCACACAGTGTTGTTTCGTTAGTTTTCATTAAGTTAAGCTTGTAGTTTCTCACACAGTGTTGTATCCTGGGTTTTCATGAAGTTAAGCCCATAGTTTCACAAACAGTGTTGTATCGTTAGTTTTCATGGAGTTAAGAAAGCAGATTCTCACACAGTGTTGTATCGTTAGTTTTCTTGAAGTTAAGCTGTAGTTTCTCACACAGTGTTGTATCCTGAGTTTTCATGAAGTTAAGCGCGTAGTTTCAGAAACTATGATGTATCGTTAGTTTTCATGAAGATAAACATGTAGAATCTCAAAGAGTTTGGTATCGTTAGTTTTCATCAAGTTAAGCATGTAATTCTCACACAGTGTTGTATCCAAAGTTTTCATGAAGTTAAGAAAGCAGTTTCACAAACAGTTTGGTATCGTTAGTTTTCCTCAAGTTAAGCATGTTATTCTCACACAGTGTTGTATCCAAAGTTTTCATGAAGTTAAGAAAGCAGATTCTCACACAGTGTTGTATCGTTGATTTTCATCAAGTTAAGTTTGTAGTTTCTCACACAGTGTTGCATCCTGAGTTTTCATGAAGTTAAGCACGTAGTTTCAAAAACAATGTTGTGTCGGTAGTTTTCATGAAGATAAGCATTTAGATTCTCAAACAGTGTTGTGTCGTTAGTTTTCATGAAGTTAAGCACGTATTTTCAAAAACAATGTTGTACAGTTACTTTTCATGAAGATAAGGAAGCCGAATTTCACACACTGTTGTGTCGTTAGTTATCATGAAGATAAGCATGCAGATTCTCAAACAGTGTTGTATCGTTAGTTTTCATCAAGTTAAACATGTAATTCTCACACAGTGTTGTATCCATAGATTTCATGAAGTTAAGCGCATAGTTTCACAAACTATGTTGTATCGTTAGTTTTCATGAAGTTAAGCTTGTAGGTGTTCACACAGTGTTGTGTCATGAGTTTTCATGAAGCTAAGCAAGTATGTTCGCAAACAGTGTTGTATCTTTAGTATTCATGAAATTAAGCGCGTAGTTTTACAAACAATGTTGTATAGTTAGTTTTCATGAAGATAAGCAAGCAGATTCTCACACAGTGTTGTATCATTAGTTTTCTTGAAGTTAAGGGCATAGTTTCACAAACTATGTTGTATCGTTAGTTTTCATGAGGATAAGCATGTAGATTCTCAAACAGTTTGGTATCGTTAGTTTTCGTCAAGTTAAGCTTGTAGTTTCTCACACAGTGTTGCATCCTGAGTTTTCATGAAGTTAAGCGCGTAGTCTCACAAACATTGTTGTATCGTTAGTTTTCATGGAGTTAAGCAAGCAGATTCTCACACAGTGTTGTTTCATTAGTTTTCATCAAGTTAAGATTGTAGTTTCTCACAGAGTGTTGTATCCTGAGTTTTCATGAAGTTAAGCGCGTAGTTTCACAAACAGTGTTGTATTGTTAGTTTTCATGGAGGTCAGCTTGTAGTTTCTCACACAGTGTTGTATCCTGAGTTTTCAGGAAGATAAGCATTTAGATTCTCAAACAGTGTTGTATCGTTAGTTTTCATGAAGTTAAGCACGTAGTTTCTAAAACAATGTTGTACAGTTAGTTTTCATGAAGATAAGGAAGCAGAATCTCACACACTGTGTATAGTTAGTTTTCATGAAGATAAGCATGCAGATTCTCAAACAGTGTTGTATCGTTAATTTTCATCAAGTTAAGCATGTAATTCTCACACAGTGTTGTATCCATAGATTTCATGAAGTTAAGGGCGTAGTATCATAAACTGTGTTGTATCGTTAGTTTTCATGAAGATAAGCATGTAGATGCTCAAACAGTTTGGTATCGTTAGTTTTCATAAAGTTAAGCATGTAGTTCTCAAACAGTGTTGTATTCATAGTTTTCATGAAGTTAAGAAAGTAGATTCACAAACAGTGTTGTATCATTAGTTTTCATGGAGTGAAGCAAGCAGATTCTCACACAGTGTTGTATCGTTAGTTTTCATCAAGTTAAGCTTGTAGTTTCTCACACAGTGTTGTATCCTGAGATTTTATGAAGTTAAGCACGTAGTATCACAAACAGTGTTGTATCGTTAGGTTTCATGAAGATAGGCATGTAGATTCTCAAACAGTTTGGTATCGTTAGTTTTCATCAAGTTAAGCATGTAGTCTGTCACACAGTGTTGTATCCATAGTTTTCATGAAGTTAAGCGCGTAGTCTCACAAAAATTGGTGTATCGTAATTTTTCATGGAGTTAAGCAAGCAGATTCTCACACAGTGTTGTATCGTTGATTTTCATCAAGTTAAGTTTGTAGTTTCTCACACAGTGTTGCATCCTGAGTTTTCATGAAGTTAAGCACGTAGTTTCAAAAACAATGTTGTGTCGGTAGTTTTCATGAAGATAAGCATTTAGATTCTCAAACAGTGTTGTGTCGTTAGTTTTCATGAAGTTAAGCACGTATTTTCAAAAACAATGTTGTACAGTTACTTTTCATGAAGATAAGGAAGCCGAATCTCACACACTGTTGTGTCGTTAGTTTTCATGAAGATAAGCATGCAGATTCTCAAACAGTGTTGTATCGTTAGTTTTCATCAAGTTAAACATGTAATTCTCACACAGTGTTGTATCCATAGATTTCATGAAGTTAAGCACATAGTTTCACAAACTATGTTGTATTGTTAGTTTTCATGAAGTTAAGCTTGTAGGTGTTCACACAGTGTTGTGTCATGAGTTTTCATGAAGCTAAGCAAGTATGTTCGCAAACAGTGTTGTATCTTTAGTTTTCATGAAATTAAGCGCGTAGTTTTACAAACAATGTTGTATAGTTAGTTTTCATGAAGATAAGCAAGCAGATTCTCACACAGTGTTGTATCATTAGTTTTCTTGAAGTTAAGGGCATAGTTTCACAAACTATGTTGTATCGTTAGTTTTCATGAGGATAAGCATGTAGATTCTCAAACAGTTTGGTATCGTTAGTTTTCGTCAAGTTAAGCTTGTAGTTTATCACACAGTGTTGCATCCTGAGTTTTCATGAAGTTAAGCGCGTAGTCTCACAAACATTGTTGTATCGTTAGTTTTCATGGAGTTTAGCAAGCAGATTCTCACACAGTGTTGTTTCGTTAGTTTTCATCAAGTTAAGATTGTAGTTTCTCACAGAGTGTTGTATCCTGAGTTTTCATGAAGTTAAGCGCGTAGTTTCACAAACAGTGTTGTATTGTTAGTTTTCATGGAGGTCAGCTTGTAGGTTCTCATACAGTGTTGTATCCTGAGTTTTCATGAAGATAAGCATTTAGATTCTCAAACAGTGTTGTATCGTAAGTTTTCATGAAGTTAAGCACGTAGTTTCTAAAACAATGTTGTACAGTTAGTTTTCATGAAGATAAGGAAACAGAATCTCACACACTGTTGTATCGTTAGTTTTCATGAAGATAAGCATGCAGATTCTCAAACAGTGTTGTATCGTTAATTTTCATCAAGTTAAGCATGTAATTCTCACACAGTGTTGTATCCATAGATTTCATGAAGTTAAGGGCGTAGTTTCACAAACTGTGTTGTATCGTTAGTTTTCATGAAGATAAGCATGTAGATGCTCAAACAGTTTGGTATCGTTAGTTTTCATAAAGTTAAGCATGTAGTTCTCAAACAGTGTTCTATCCATAGTTTTCATGAAGTTAAGAAAGTAGATTCACAAACAGTGTTGTATCGTTAGTTTTCATGGAGTGAAGCAAGCAGATTCTCACACAGTGTTGTATCGTTAGTTTTCATCAAGTTAAGCTTGTAGTTTCTCACACAGTGTTGTATCCTGAGATTTCATGAAGTTAAGCACGTAGTATCACAAACAGTGTTGTATCGTTAGTTTTCATGAAATTAAGCATGACGTTTCTCACACAGAGTTGTATCGTTAGTTTTCATGAAAATATGCATATAGATTCTCACACAGTGTTGTATTGTAACTTTTCAAGAAAGTAAGCACATGGTTTCACAAACAGTGTTGTATCATTAGTAGTCATGAAATTAAGCCATTAGTTTCACAAACAGTGTTGTGTCTTTAGTTTTCATGGAGTTAAGCAAGCAGGTTGTCACACAGTGTTGTATCATTAGTTTTCATTAAATTAAGCTTGTAGTTTTTCACACAGTGTTGTATCAGTTAGTTTTCATGAAGTTAAGCAAGTATGATTCACAAACAGTGTTGTATCTTTAGTTTTCATGAAGTTCAGCGCGTAGTTTCACAAACAATGTTGTATACTAAGTTTTCATGAAGATAAGCAAGCAGATTCTCACACAGTGTTGTATCATTAGTTTTCATGAAGTTAAGGACGTAGTTTCACAAACTATGTTGTATCGTTAGTTTTCATGAAGTTAAGCATGTAGATTCTCAAACAGTTTGGTATCGTTAGTTTTCATCAAGTTAAGCATGTAATTCTCACACAGTGTTGTATCCTGAGTTTTCATGAAGGTAAGAAAGTAGATTCACAAACAGTGTTGTATCGTTAGATTTCATGGAGTTAGGCAAGCAGATTCTCACACAGTGTTGTATCGTTAGTTTTCATCAAGTTAAGCTTGTAGTTTCTCACACAGTGTTGTATCCTGAGTTTTCATGACGTTAAGCACGTAGTTTCACAAACGGTGTTTTATCGTTAGTTTTCATGGAGTTAAGCAAGCAGATTCTCACACAGTGTTGTATCATTAGTTTTCATGAAGTTAAGCTTGTAGTTGTCTCACACAGAGTTGTATCGTTAGTTTTCATGAAGATAAGCATGTAGTTGTCTCACACAGTGTTGTATCTGTAAGCTATTTCATAGAAAGTGTAAGCATGCATACGTGTTTCACAAAGAGTGTTGTATCGTTGGTTTTCATGAAGTTTAGCAAGTTGATTCTCACACAGTGTTGTATCGTTAGTTTTCATCAAGTTAAGCTTGTAGTTTCTCACACAGTGTTGTATCGTTAGTTTTCATGGAGTTAAGCAGGCAGATTCTCACACAGTGTTGTATCCTTAGTGTTTATGAAAATAAGCATGTAGGTTTCTCAAACAGTGTTGTATTGTAACTTTTCAATAAAGTAAGCACACGGTTTTACGAACAGTGTTGTATCCTTAGTATTCATGAAGTTAAGCCATTAGTTTCTCAAACAGTGTTGTGTCGTTAGTTTTCAGGGAGTTAATCAAGCAGATTCTCACACAGTGTTGTATCATTAGTTTTCATGAAGTTAAGCTTGTAGTTTCTCACACAGTGTTGTATCCTTAGTTTTCATGAAAGTAAGCATGTGGTTTCTCACACAGTGTTGTAACTTTTCAAGAAAGTAAGCACACGGCTTCACAAACAGTGTTGTAACCTTAGTATTCATGAAGGTAAGCCATAGTTTCACAAACAGTGTTGTATCGTTAGTTGTCAGGGAATTAACCAAGCAGGTTGTCACACAATTTTGTATCATTAGTTTTCATGAAGTTAAGCTTGTAGTTGTTCACATAGTGTTGTATCATGAGTTTTCATGATGCTATGCAAGTAGGTTCACAAACAGTGTTGTATCTTTTGTTTTCATGACGTTAAGCATGTAGTTTCACAGACAATGTTTTATAGTTAATTTTCATGAAGATAAGCAAGCAGATTCTCACACAGTGTTGTATCGTTAGTTTTCATGACGTTAAGCGCATAGTTTTCCAAACAATGTTGTATAATTAGTTTTCATGAAGATAATCAAGCAGATTCTCACACAGTGTTGTATCGTTAGTTTTCATGAAGATAAGCATGTAGATTCTCACACAGTTTGGTATCGTTAGTTTCTATCAATTTAAGCATGTAATTCTCACACAGTGTTGTATCCATAGTTTTCATGAAGTTAAGAAAGAAGTTTCACAAACAGTGTTGTATCGTTAGTTTTCATGGAGTTAAGCAAGCAGATTCTCACACAGTGTTGTATCATTAGTTTTCATCAAGTTACGCTTGTAGTTTCTCCAACAGTGTTGTATCCTGAGTTTTCACGTAGTTACGCGCGTAGTTTCACAAACAGTGTTGTATCGTTAGTTTTCATGAAATTAAGCAAGAAGTTTCTCACACAGTGTTGTATCGTTAGTTTTCATGGAGTTAAGCAAGCAGATTCTCACACAGTGTTGTATCCCTAGGTTTCATGAAAATAAGCATGTGGTTTCTCAAACAGTGTTGTAATGTAAATTTTCAAGGAAGTAAGCACACGGTTTTACAAACAGTATTGTATCCTTAGTATTAATGAAGTTAAGCCATTAGTTTCTCAAACACTGTTGTGTCGTTAGTTTTCATGGATTTAATCAAGCAGATTCTCACACAATCTTGTATCATTAGTTTTCACGAAGTTAAGCTTGTAGATTCTCACACAGTGTTGTATCCTGAGTTTTCATGAAGGTAATCGCATAGTTTCATAAACTATGTTGTATCGTTAGTTTCCATGAAGATAAGCATGTATAATCTCAAACAGTTTGGTATCGTTAGTGTTCATCAAGTTAAGCATGTAGTTTCTCACACAGTGTTGTATCCATAGTTTTCATGTCGTTAAGAAAGAAGTTTCACAAACAGTGTTGTATCGTTAGTTTTCATGGAGTTAAGCAAGCAGATTCTCACACAGTGTTGTATCGTTAGTTTTCATCAAGTTAAGCTTGTAGTTTCTCACACAGTGTTGTATCCTGAGTTTTCATGAACTTAAGCGCATAGTTTCACAAACAGTGTTGTATCTTCGGTTTTCATGGATTTAAGCAAGCAGATTCTCACACAGTGTTGTATCCCTAGGTTTCATGAAAATAAGCATGTGGTTTCTCAAACAGTGTTGTATTGTAAATTTTCAAGGAAGTAAGCACACGGTTTTACAAACAGTATTGTATCCTTAGTATTAATGAAGTTAAGCCATTAGTTTCTCAAACACTGTTGTGTCGTTAGTTTTCATGGATTTAATCAAGCAGATTCTCACACAATCTTGTATCATTAGTTTTCACGAAGTTAAGCTTGTAGTTTCTCACACAGTGTTGTATCCTGAGTTTTCATGAAGGTAATCGCATAGTTTCATAAACTATGTTGTATCGTTAGTTTCCATGAAGATAAGCATGTATATTCTCAAACAGTTTGGTATCGTTAGTGTTCATCAAGTTAAGCATGTAGTTTCTCACACAGTGTTGTATCCATAGTTTTCATGTAGTTAAGAAAGAAGTTTCACAAACAGTGTTGTATCGTTAGTTTTCATGGAGTTAAGCAAGCAGATTCTCACACAGTGTTGTATCGTTAGTTTTCATCAAGTTAAGCTTGTAGTTTCTCACACAGTGTTGTATCCTGAGTTTTCATGAACTTAAGCGCATAGTTTCACAAACAGTGTTGTATCTTCGGTTTTCATGGATTTAAGCAAGCAGATTCTCACACAGTTTTGTATCCTTAGTGTTCATGAAAATAAGCATGTGGTTTCTCAAACAGTGTTGTATTGTAACTTTTCAAGAAAGTAAGCACACGGTTTCACTAACAGTGTTGTATCCTTAGTTTTCATGAAGTTAAGCCATTAGTTTCTCAAACAGTGTTGTGTCGATAGATTTCAGGGAGTTAAGCAAGCAGGTTGTCACACAGTGTTGTATCATTAATTTTCATGAAGTTAAGCTTGTAGTTGTTCACACAGTGTTGTATCATGAGTTTTCATGAAGCTAAGCAAGTAGGTTCACAAACATTGTTGTATCTTTATTTTTCATGAAGTTAAGTGCATAGTTTCACAAACAGTGTTGTATTGTTAGTTTTCATGAAATTAAGCATGAAGTTTCTCACACAGTGTTGTATCGTTAATTTTCAAGGAGTTAAGCAAGCAGATTCTCACACAGGGTTGTATCGTTAGTTTTTATGAAAATAAGCATGTGGTTTCTCACACAGTGTTTCATTGTAACTTTTCAAGAAAGTAAGCACCCGGTTTCACAAACAGTGTTGTATCCTTAGTATTCATGAATTTAAGCCATTAGTTTCACAAACAGTTTTGTATCGTTAGTTTTCAGGGAGTTAACCAAGCAGGTTGTCACACAGTGTTGTATTATTAGTTTTCATAAAGTTAAGCTTGTAGTTGTTCACACAGTGTTGTATCATGAGTTTTCATGAACCCAAGCAAGTAGGTTCACAAACAGTGTTGTATCTTTAGTTTTCATGAAGTTAAGCGTGTAGTTTCACAAACAATGTTGTATAGTTAGTTTTCATGAAGATAAGCAAGCAGATTCTCACATAGTGTTGTACCGCTAGTTTTCATGAACTTAAGGGCGTATTTTCACAAACCATGTTGTATCGTTAGTTTTCATGAAGATAAGCATATAGATTCTCAAACAGTTTGGTATCGTTAGTTTTCAACAAGGTAAGCATGTAGTATCTCACACATTTTTGTATCCATACTTTTCATGGCGTTAAGCTGATATTTGCACAAACAGTGTTTTATTGTTAGTTTTCATGGAGTTAAGCAAGCAGATTCTCGCACAGTGTTGTATCCTGAGTTTTCATGAAGTTAAGCACATAGTTTCACAAACTAATTTGTATCGTTAGATTTCATGAAGATAAGCATGTAGATTCTCAAACACTTTGTTATCGTTAGTTTTCAGCAAGTTAAGCATGTAATTCTAACACAGTGTTGTATCCATAGTTTTCATGACGTTAAGCGCATGGTTGCACAAACAATGTTGTATACTTAGTTTTCATGAAGATAAGCAAGCAGATTCTCACACAGTGATTTTTCGTTAGTTTTCATCAAGTTAAGCTTGTAGTTTCTCACACAGTGTTGTATCCTGAGTTTTCATGAAGTTAAGCGTGTAGTTTCACAAACAGTGTTGTATCAGTTTTCATGGAGTTAAGCAAGCAGGTTCTCAAAAGTGTTGTATCGTTAGCTTTTATGAAGTTAAGCTTGTAGTTTCTCACACAGTGTTGTTTCGTTAGTTTTCATGAAAATAAGCATATAGTTTCTCACACAGTGTTGTATCGTTAGTTTTCATCAAGTTAAGCTTGTAGTTTCTCACACAGTGGTGTATCCTGAGTTTTCATGAATTTAAGCGTGTAGTCTCACAAACATTTTTGGTATCATTATTTTTCATCAAGTTAAGCAAGCAGATTCTCACACAGTGTTGTACCGTTAGTTTTCATCAACTTAAGCTTGTAGTGTCTCACACAGTCTTGTATCCTGAGTTTTCATGAAGTTAAGCGTGTAGTTTCACAAACATTTTTGGTATCATTAGTTTTCATCAAGTTAAGCAAGCAGATTCTCACACAGTGTTGTACCGTTAGTTTTCATCAAGTTATGGTTGTAGTTTCTCACACACTTTTGTATCCTAAGTTTTCATGAAGTTAAGTGCGTAGTTTCACAAACACCTTTGTATCGTTAGTTTTCATGGAGTTAAGCAAGCAGATTCTCACACAGTGTTGTATCGTTAGTTTTCATGAAGTTAAGCAAGCAGATACTCACACAGTGTTGTATAGTTAGTTTTGATGAAGTTAAGCTTGTAGTTTCTCACACAGTGTTGTATCCTGAGTTTTCATGAAGTTAAGCGCGTAGTTTCACAAACACCTTTGTATCCTTAGTTTTCATGGAGTTAAGCAAGCAGATTCTCACACAGTGTTGTATCGTTAGTTTTCATGAAGTTAAGGGCATAGTTTCACAAACTATGTTGTATCGTTAGTTTTCATGAAGATAAGCATTTAGATTCTCAAACAGTTTGGTATCGTTACTTTTCATCAAGTTAAGCATGTAGATTCTCACACAGTGTTGTATCCATAACTTTCATGAAGTTAAGTGCATAGTATCACAAACAGTGTTGTATCGTTAGTTTTCTTGGAGTTAAGCAAGCAGATTCACACAGTATTGTATCATTAGTTTTCATCAAGTTAAGCTTGTAGTTTCTCACACAGTGTTGTATCCTGAGTTTTCATGAAGTTAAGCGCATAGTTTCACAAACTAATTTGTATCGTTAGTTTTCATGAAGATAAGCATGTAGATTCTCAAACACTTTGTTATCGTTAGTTTTCAGCAAGTTAAGCCTGTAATTCTCACACAGTGTTGTATCCATAGTTTTCATGACGTTAAGTGCATGGTTGCACAAACAATGTTGTATAGTTAGTTTTCATGAAGATAAGCAAGCAGATTCTCACACAGTGATTTTTCATTAGTTTTCATCAACTTAAGCTTGTAGTTTCTCACACAGTGTTGTATCCTGAGTTTTCATGAAGTTAAGCGTGTAGTTTCACAAACAGTGTTGTATCATAAGTTTTCATGGAGTTAAGCGCGTAGATTCACCAACAGCTTTGTATCGTTGGTTTTCATGGAGTTAAGCAAGCAGATACTCACACAGTGTTGTATAGTTAGTTTTGATGAAGTTAAGCTTGTAGTTTCTCACAAAGTGTTGTATCGTTTGTTTTCATGAAAATAAGTATGTAGTTTCTCACACAGTGTTGTATCCTGAGGGTTCATGAAGTTAAGCGCACAGTTTCACAAACAGTGTTGTATTGTTAGTTTTCATGAAATAAAGCATGAAGTTTCTCACACATTGGTGTACCGTTAGTTTTCATGGAGTTAAGCAAGCAGGTTGTTACACATTGTTGTGTCATTATTTTTCATTAACGTAAGCTTGAAGTTGTTCACACAGTGTTGTATCATGAGTTTTCATGAAGCTAAGCAAGTAGGTTCACAAACAGTGTTGAATCATTAGTTTTCATGAAGTTAAGCGCGTTGTTTCATAAACAATGTTGTATCGTTAATTTTCATGAAGTTAAGGGCATAGTTTCACAAACTATGTTGTATCAATAGTTTTCATGAAAATAAGCATGTAGATTCTCAAACAGTTTGATATCGTTAGTTTTCATCAAGTTAAGCATGGAGTTTCTCACACAGGGTTGTATCCATAGTTTTCATGACGTAAAGCGCATAGTTTCACAAACAGTGTTGTATCGTTAGTTTTCATTGAGTTAAGCAAGCAGATTCTCACACAGTGTTGTATCCTTAGTGTTCATAAAAATAAGCATGTGGTTTCTCAAACAGTGTTGTAATGTAACTTTTCAAGAAAGTAAGCACACGGTTTTACGAACAATGTTGTATCGTTAGTATTCATGAAGTTAAGCCATTAGTTTCTCAAACAGTGTTGTGTGGTTAGTTTTCAGGGAGTTAACCAAGCAGATTCTCACACAGTGTTGTATCGTTAGTTTTCATGAAGTTAAGGGCGTAGATTCACAAAATATGTTGTATCGTTAGTTTTCATGAAGATAAGCTTTAGATTCTCAAACAGTTTGGTATCGTTAATTTTCATCAAGTTAAGCATGTAATTCTCACACAGTGTTGTATCCATAGTTTTCATGAAGTTAAGAAAGAAGTTTCACAGTGTTGTATCGTTAGTTTTCATGGAGTTAAGCAAGCAGATTCTCACACAGTGTTGTATCATTAGTTTTCATCAAGTTAAGACTGTACTTTCTCACACAGTGTTGTATCCTGAGTTTTCATTAACGTAATCGCTTAGTTTCACAAACAGTGTTCTATTGTTAGTTTTCATGGAGTTAAGCAATCAGATTCTCACACAGTCTTGTATCGTTAGCTTTCAAGGAGTTAAGTAAGCAGATTCTCACACAGTGTTGTATCGTTAGTTTTAATGAAAATAACATTGTGGTTACTCACACAGTGTTTCATTGTAACTTTAAAAGAAAGTAAGCACGCGGTTTCACAAACAGTGTTGTATACTTAGTATTCATGAAGTTAAGCCATTAGTTTCACAAACAGTGTTGTGTCGTTAGATTTCAGGGAGTTAAGCAAGCAGGTTGTCACACAGTGTTGTATCATTAATTTTCATGAAGTTAAGCTTATAGTTGTTCACACAGTGTTGTATCATGAGTTTTCATGAGGCTAAGCAAGTAGGTTCACAAAGAGTGTTATATCTTTAGTTTTCATGAAGTTAAGCGCATAGTTTGACAAACAGTGTTGTATTGTTAGTTTTCATGAAATTAAGCATGAAGTTTCTCACAGAGTGTTGTATCGTTAGTTTTCATGAAGATAAGCATGTAGATTCTCCAACAGTTTGGTATCGTTAGTTTTCATCAAGTTAAGGATGTAATTCTCACACAGTGTTGTATCAAGAGTTTTCATGAAGTTAAGAAAGAAGTTTCACAAACAGTGTTGTATCGTTAGTTTTCATGGAGTTAACCCAGCAGATTCTCACACAGTGTTGTATCATTAGTTTTCATCAAGTTAAGCTTGTAGTTTCTCACACAGTGTTGTATCGTTAGTTTTCATGAAAATTAGCATGTAGTTTCTCACACAGTGTTGTATTGTAACTTTTCAGGAAAGAAAACACACGGTTTCACAAACAGTTTTGTATCCTTAGTATTCATGAAGTGAAGCCATTAGTTTCACAAACAGTGTTGTGTCGTTAGTTTTCAGGGAGTTAAGCAAGCAGGTTGTCACACAGTGTTGTATCGTTAGTTTTCATGAAGTTAAGGGCATAGTTTCACAAACTATGTTGTATCGTTAGGTTTCATGAAGATACACATGTAGATTCTCAAACTGTTTGGTATCGTTAGATTTCATCAAGAAAAACATGTAGTTTCTCACACAGTGTTGTATCCATATTTTTCATCACATTAAGTGCCTAGTTTCACAAAAAGTGTTGTATCGTTAGTTTTCATGGAGTTAATCAAGCAGATTCTCACACAGTGTTGTATCGTTATTTTTCAAGAAGTTAAGCTTGTAATTTCTAACACAGTGTTGTATCGTTAGTTTTCATGAAAATTAGCATGTAGTTTCTCACACAGTGTTGTATTGTAACTTTTCAGTAAAGAAAACACACGGTTTCACAAATAGTTTTGTATCCTTAGTATTCATGAAGTTAAGCCATTAGTTTCACAAACAGTGTTGTGTCATTAGATTTCAGGGAGTTAAGCAAGCAATTGGTCACACAGTGTTGTATCATTAGTTTTCATGAAGTTAAGCTTGTAGTTGTTCACACAGTGTTGTATCATGAGTTTTCATGAAGCTAAGCAAGTAGGTTCACAAACAGTGTTGTATTTTTAGTTTTCATGAAGTGAAGCCCGTAGTTTCATAAATAATGCTGTATGGTTAGCTTTCATGAAGGTAAGCTAGCAGATTCTCACACAGTGTTGTATCATTAGTTTTCATGAAGTTAAGGGCATAGTTTCACAAACTGTCCCGTGCTACCGTCTTGCCAGCAAGAACGACGCAGAACACTCGGATCCTTCTGCAGTAAAGCTTTAATGCATCTTGAGAGATAGATGATCAGCTTCTTAGAGGGAGACCCCAAGCTAAGAAACCCAGCCCGTTATATAAGCCTAGGAGCTCCGAGTGAGACGTGTAGAGCCGGGATTGGTGGTTTGCACATCACCCCAGATGACGCCACGGGAGAGGCACAGCTTAAACGGTTAACTCCAACTGACAGCAGATGTCAGCGCCATCTTCTAACGGTTAACTCCAACTGACAGCAGATGTCAGCGCCATCTTCTAACGGCAATAGCGATAGCGAGGGCGGCTCCTCACATCTCCCCCTATTCATTTATTTTTGAAGCAATAGGACACCCACAACTTTGGAGTGGAGATAGAGGTCAAATCCCCATGTGCAAATTCGGAACATGTACAAAGCTCCTCTCCAGGGTCTTATCCCCAGAGAGAGCCCTGACCAGTCCGATGTCGTTTTTCTGGGGGAAGGAGATCATGACATAGAACCTTCATGCAAGATGACTTATCTCCCAGGAGAAAGTCGTTATACCGCAGACCTCTCCTGTGCAGTGCTTAGCCTTGCAACTCCTTGGGCTGCTGAAGCCTACCCACTCTATCCCGTGCAATGAGACTAGCCTCGTGGGGTGCAAGAGCCGGGAGGCCAGCGACCTATTGCTTTAACATGGTTAACCAAATGTCAGGGAGGCTCCGTGTTCTAAGGCAGCAAGTGCTTGTGCCACCACCACTTTGTCTCTTTTGTTTGGGCTCTGAGCTTACACACCATCCAAAGCATCAACACTATTCCACAGCAGAGAACTAGGCTAAATGATCCTACCCCCACCCATTCCTTAAAATAAGAAAATGCAGATGAAATCCAGGAGGAGAGGCCTTCCATCAGAGAAAGATCCAGATGCGTCGAATTCACTTGCAGGATCGCCATTCTCAACTCACGGAGTGTCTGCTCAAACTCAAAAGTCCAATTCTGTAATAAATGTTGAGACAGAGCTTGTGACAGGTTAGCTGCTCTTGTAAAATTCTCATATTGTACTGAAGTGACACAAAGGCCAGGCAACTTTTGTTCACATCCCAATTGGGCCATCTGCCACAATATATCCAATTGTTCCTGAACCAAATTAATCTGTTGGTTTACCAACATCAGGCCTCCTTGTATCTGAGAATTGGCAGTGGCCTGTTTATCTAGGACCATGGTCACAGTGGCTTATAGTTCATTAATGGTTTGAGTTGTCTGCACAGTGGCAGAAAGTGCAAGGGCCGAGGCGGTAACCGAAGCAGTAACCGCGGCGGTGGCTATCAGGCCCACAATAATAGCAGAGATCCCAAAAATCTCGCTTTTCCCTAAACAAACTCAAATTACTTGGCGTCTCAACAGGAACTGGAACAAATCGAGGCATGCGCATTACCAAAGCAAAAGGGTGCTTAATAGCATCCCAGCATAATGCATAAAAACAATTCTAAGCAGAGCAATTTATTTCTTTCTGATTCTTACCTAAGGTATCATTACTCACAACCCAAATAAAGGGCAGCTGAATAATTAGTTCTCTTAAAAGGGGTATACTTAACATTGGAGGAGGACCAATCAGATGATCCATAGCTCTGTCCCTCACTCAGACTGTTGCCTAATGCCCCTTTCCAATCAAAAGTAATCTGTCCCTTCTCACTATCATAGGAGAAAGATCAGTACAGCTTCCATTAATTCAAAAGGATTAGCATTAGATCTTTCTGGATCCATATGAATAAAATTATCCTTTAATGAAGAAATCACAGTAAAGCACAAGCTTCCTACTAATGACAAGGTTCTCTCATCCTGAAAACTCTGTATCTGAGGATCTAAAGGCAAAAAGGCAAGCCCCAACTCTCTATTAGTTGTGAAAAATCTAGGGAACACCTGGGCATTCTGCATCACTGGCATCGGTAGGGGAAGGTAGACATGATGGCCCACCGTAACTCTCCCATCATACTAGGAACCATCATCCCGAGTAGGAGAGTCTTCATCACCCACTTGGCCTCCATCCTTCTTATTCTGGAGTTGTGAAGGAGCTCTTCGAGTGAGTCTTTCAGGGATCCACAGGGGGTTTTCTTCCTCCTGTGGAAAAACACACACAGCTCCCCTGGATCTTATTAGAATAGGATCCGGGCCTTTCCATTCATTAGTTAGCACATCTTTCCATTTTACAAATTCTTTTGGCCTATCAGGCTCTAAACTGTGGCGATCGGCCGCAGTGTGGCCTTGGGCATCAGAGTTCAAGAAATTAAGGGTAAAAAGTGCCATGGACACAGCAACTCTTGGTACCGAGGGTAGAACATCCTCAATACTCCCCTTTTGTTTAATCAGATATGATTTGAGTGTACGATGGGCACGTTCCACAATGCCCTGTCCTTGAGGGTTATAAGGTAGGCCAGTTAGATGGGTAACATCCATTTGCCGACAAAACTGTCGGAATTTTTGAGAGGTATATGCTGGTCCATTGTCTGTTTTTAAAATTCTGGGTTTTCCCCAAGCACTCCAGGCCTCAAGGCAATGTTGAATCACATATGAGGCCTTTTCCCCTGTTAGGGGTGTGGCGAACATTACGCCAGAACAGGTGTCAACAGAAACATGAACATATTGAAGCCTTCCAAAAGAGGGAATATGAGTAACATCCATCTGCCACATCTGCAATGGTCTAATGCCACGTGGGTTTATTCCCATGTGGGGAGTAGGTAAGAATTCGCAGCAATTCTGGCATTGAGTAACAATTTCCCTAGCCTCTTTCCTGGATAGAGCAAAACGACGGCGCAAGGTCTCAGCCGTCACATGAAAGCGCTGATGGAATTCTTTTGCTGCTTGTGCATGGGTAGACAAGGCAGCGGCCACCAGCTTTGTAGCCTTGTCCGCTAAGTCATTCCCTAAGGACATGGGACCTGGGAGTCCAGAATGTGCTCGGACATGGGTAATGAAAACAGGAAATCTCCTATTTAACAAGGCAGCTTGTATCTTTTGAAAGATGTTAGCAACTCTGCTGGAGGATCTTATTATTCCAGCTATCTCAAGGAGATTAACTGCATTAACCACATAAGAGGAATCTGATACAATATTGAGGGGTCCTGGAAAAGCCTCAAGAACCTCCAGTACTATCAGACATTCTACAACTTGAGGTGAAGTTTCATTATATTGTTTAGATATAACCCTATCCTTGACCACATAAGCTCCCATACCAGTTTTTGATCCATCAGTGTACACCACAGTCCCATCTGGGAGTGGGTCTTTAGCTGTCACTTGTGGAAACACTATAGCCTGGTTTAGGGCAAACTGTAAAATTGGATGCTTTGGAAAATGATTATCAATTTGTCCTGAAAAGGAAGTAACTAAAACTGCCCAATCACTAGATGTGGCTGCCAAGGTCTGAACTTGTGCAGCAGTATAAGGCACAATCAAGGAATCAGGATCCCTGCCAAAATGTGTAACAGCTGCTTTTATTCTGCGAAGCGCAAGCTGTGCAACAGCATCAGGGTACCAGTCAATAATCTTAGCAGGGGAAGCATTTGGATGAATCCAAAGTAATGGTACATGTTGCCACAGGACTGCAGTTGGCAATTGAGCTGTCTTAAAAACACACAGACTAAAAGGTAGTGACTCCTCAATACGTTGTAATTGTGCTTCCTGTAAGGCCTCTTCCACCATCTGTAAGGCTCGGTGGGCGGCAGGAGTAAATTTTCTGGGTGAGGAGATATGAGGCTCACCCTCCAGGAGATCGAAGAGGGGTTTTAGATCAGCAGATGGAATTTTTAAAAAGGGCCTCAACCAATTTATATCTCCCAGAAGTTTCTGAAAATCATTTAATGTTTGTAAGTGGTCTTTGCGAATTTCTATTTTCTGAGGAACTATATTTTTGGGAGTAATCATTGAGCCCAAAAAGAGCCCTGTATCTGCAATTTGAACCTTTTCTGAGGCAATCTCTAATCCCCACTGTTTTAATTCAGCCACCAGCATGGGGAAAGCCTTTTGTAAAACATCTAACTCTTTGTGACAAATAAGAATATCGTCCATATAATGGATAACGCTTAAAGATGTAAATTGCTTCCTAATTGGCTCCAAAGCCTCCTGCACATACAGCTGACATATTGTTGGGCTATTGGCCATGCCTTGCGGCAGTACCTTCCACTGAAATCTCTTGTCTGGTTCCATATGATTAAGAGAAGGGATAGTGAAGGCAAACCTTGGTCTATCCCGTGGGTAAAGTGGAATAGAGAAGAAACAATCCTTAATATCTATAATAATAAGCTTCCAATCTTGAGGGAGTGCAGAAAGCAAAGGAAGGCCTCTTTGAACAGGGCCAAAAAGATGCATCTGATTGTTAATGGCCCGCAGGTCATGGAGTAATCTCCACTTCCCAGATTTCTTCTTAATAACAAAAATTGGTGTATTCCATGGGGAGGTAGAAGGCTCTAGATGCCCCAGCCGTTCCTGTTCTTGCACTAATCTTGTGACAGCCTCTAATTTTTCAGAGGATAGAGGCCATTGAGAGACCCATAACGGCTCCTCTGTTTTCCATGGTATGGGTCGTGAAGCCTCAACGGCCCCTAAATAAAACCCAGTCCTTTTCTACCCCGATTTCCGTGTTGCGTAATGGGTTTTATTCTGCCTTGTTCTTGCCTACCCAAGCCTCTACCGTTTGTATACCCCATCTTTGCCATAATGGCTGATGCCTGGGGGGAGTATTCATTAGTTAGGGTCATGCCCATGGCTTGTAACACATCCCGTCCCCATAAATTTACAGGGAGTGGCAACACATAGGGGGTAAAACATCCCTGTTTGCCCTCAGCATTCCGCCAGGTTAAGGCTGAGGCACTGATGGCAGGAGAGGACTGGTATCCAAAACCTTGTAGAGAATGAGATGAAACAACAGTGGGCCAAGACTTAGGCCACCAATGGAGTGAAATAATGCTTTTGTCTGCTCCCGTACCCATTATCCCTTCAAATTTTTTCCATTAATTAACAATTTTAATGTAGGTCTCTCATTTAGGGGTATAGCCAGATAGGCTGAATCACTTCCAGAAGATCCCATAGCCCTTTTTTGTAAAGTGTAGGTTTCTCCATCCCCGAGGGAGGGCAGCAACACTAGTTGTGCAATTCTATCTCCCTGCTTTATAGAAAATACACCCCGAGGGCTAGAACAGAGAACTTGAATCTCCTCTTTATGATACGGGTCAACAATCCCAGGATATATAATGAGTCCCTGTAAAGTTAAGGAGCCACGGCCCAGAATAAGCCCAATGGTGGCAGGGGGCAAAGGTCCAGGGGAATGGACTGGGACCGGGTGAACATTCATTTGGGGCATGAGTAAGAAGTCGGAGGCGGCACACAAGTCCATTCCGGGGGTTCCTCGGAAGCCTCTACTTCCTCTTGATTGCTTTTCTGAAATTGGTTCCCATATTTCTGAGGGCCCTGGGACCATGGGCCCCGTGACCCGTTTTTTGATTGGGGTACCTTGGGTTCTTCAATAGGGGGCAGAAGCCTCCCTTTCATATCCCGGACTGACCTGCACTCACTAGCCCTATGATAACCTTTACCACAACGATGGCAAAGCTTCAGTTCTCTTGTTCTTTCAGGGGATTGACAATCTTTCTTAAGGTGCCCCATTCTCCCACAATTAAAACAAGCTTTTCGACTAGATAAATCTCTACGCCTGTGCGTTTGTAACATGGCGGCAGCTAGTCCTGCATTGGTTAGGGGTCCCCCCAGCTCCCTGCACACTCTGAGCCAATCTTGTAAACCTTTGCTTTTGCGAGGGCGATAGCCGCTCGACATTCCTGGGTTGCTTGTTCATAGACAAGTTGCTCAATCAGGGGCATAGCTTGTTCTGAATCACCAAAGATGCGACCGGCGGCCTCTGTCATTCTGGCCACAAAGTCTGAAAATGGCTCTTGGGGTCCTTGGACAATCTTTGTAAGGTGTCCACTGGACTCTCCCCTTTTTGTGAGGGCCTTCCATGCTTTAATAGCGGCGGCCGACACCTGACCATAGACACCCCAGATGTAGTTGGTTTGATTAAGGGCATGTTGACCCTGACCTGTCAGCATTTCAAATGTCCACTGCCTCTGATTCTCATCTTCAGCCGTGGCATTAACTCTAGCTTGTGCCTGGGCTGCATCATACCAGAGAGCCTTCCATTCCATGTATTGTCCCATGTTGGGAAGCACTGCTTTCACTGTCGTCTGCCAGTCAGTGGGAGTCATGGCAAAATTAGCAAGCCTTTCCACCTGTAATGTGGTAAAGTTAGCATTGACCCCATAATTACGAACGGATTCGGCCAATTCTTTGATTTGATTGTAATCTACGGGGGTATGTACTCTTCTGCCTTCCGCATTCTCGAATACTGGAAAAGCTACTTGTATTTTTCTCCATTCCTCTAAAGGTAAAAAGGAGTCAGTACCAGTATTCAGCCGAAGCTCATACTGCGGAGGCGCCGAGGGGCGTGAGCCCGCCGGATTTATAGGCGGTGGCCTCACATTCATTTTTGTTTTCAGTGGCCGGTGTCTATCAGGGTGATATCTTTCTTCCTCATACCGTGCCACCTCCTCCTCTAGACCACCTTCTTCGCTAGAATACAGAGTGTCAGAATCAGAATTATCTAGCTCCAAGGCTTCTAGCTCTACCGTAGGGTATAGCCTAGATTCTGGCTTTTTCTTTTTCTTAGATTTGTTAGGGGGTGAATGATCACTCCCTTCTTTCTCTCCCCCTTTCTTAACTTCTTGGGGAGGGCCTTTTTTCTTAGACATGTCTTTCCTTTTGCGAGCTCCCATTCTCTCACTCCGTTCAGTTTCTGACATGCTATCCTGAACTTCCTCTAAGGTTCCCTGACTTTCTATTATAGCAGGGTGACAGGCCTCATCCTCCAAGCAGTTTTTAACTAGCTTCCAAATGGCTTTGGTACCTAAGTGGAGATCTCCTTCTGCATGCTTCCTGTCTAGTTCTTTACCTAGCTTGTTCCATGAGGCCACAGTAAGGGACCCGGAACAAGCATACCATGGTGCCACTCTATCTACCTCCTTCACAAAATTTTGAAGTGTTCGTGGTGCAATTTTAAGATCTCTTTGTTTTAGCACAGTCTGTAGGGCAGTAACCACTGACTGTGACAACCCCATCACGCTAGCGGCTTATCTAAAAAACGGCGCTCAACTCCGTTACCAGACTGACAGCACCAGACTGACAGCACCAGCCTGACAGCACCAGACTGACAGCACCGTTCTGTCAGCACCAGCCACGATGAAGGAGAAGGACAAACAGGACTAGCACCAAAGCCTCCACTGACCCGTCCCACGGTGATGACAAACTAAGGCCAAAGTCGAGAAAGGGAGTGTTCAGGATAAAGCATACCTCTCTGAACTTACGTCCCTGCAGTTCTGAATCCGCCCCGTCTTCCGAGGGGTCTCCCGCGGCGCCGGCGATGTTGAAGAGTTCCCGGGTTTCGGCACCAGATGTCCCGCGCTACCGTCTCGCCAGCAAGAACGACGCAGAACACTCGGATCCTTCTGCAGTAAAGCTTTAATGCATCTTGAGAGATAGATGATCAGCTTCTTAGAGGGAGACCCCAAGCTAAGAAACCCAGCCCCTTATATAAGCCTAGGAGCTCCGAGAGAGACGTGTAGAGCCGGGATTGGTGGTTTGCACATCACCCCAGATGACGCCACGGGAGAGGCACAGCTTAAACGGTTAACTCCAACTGACAGCAGATGTCAGCGCCATCTTCTAACGGTTAACTCCAACTGACAGCAGATGTCAGCGCCATCTTCTAACGGCAATAGCGATAGCGAGGCGGCTCCTCACACACAGTATGTGAAATTAAGTGCTTAACTTCTTCAAAACTAACGATATAATATTGGGTGAGAATCTACGTGCTTAACTTAATGCAAACTAACGATACAACACTGTGTGTGAGACTATGGGCTTAACTTCTTCAACACTAACGATACAACACTGTGTGTGAAACTACATGCTGACCTTCATGAAAACTACCGGTACAACACTTTGGGTGAAACCATGTGCTTAAATTCATGAAAACTTACTATATAAAACTGTAGGAGAATCTACATTCTTACCTTCATGAAAACTAACGATACAACACAGTGTGTGGAAATAAGTGCTAAACTTCTTCTAAAGGAAGGATCCAACACTGGGTGTAAAACTATGTGCTCAACTTCATGAAACCTAACTATATAACATTGTATGAGAATCTACGTACTTAGCTTCATGAAAACTAACGATACAACACAGTATGTGAAACTAAGTCCTTAACTTCTTCAAACCTAACGATATAATATTGGGTGAGAATATACGTGCTTAACTTTATGAAACCAAACGATACAACACTGTGTGTGAAACTACATGCTGAACTTCATGAAAACTTACTATATAAAAATGTAGGAGAATCTACATGCTTAACTTCATGAAAACTCACGATACAACACAGTATGTGGAAATAAGAGCCTAACTTCTTCAAAAGTAAGGATACAACACTGTGTGTGAAAACATGTGCTTAACTTCATGAAATCTAACTATTTAACACTGTTTGCGAAACGATATACTTAGCATCATGAAAACTAACGATAAAACAGAGTATGTGAAACTAAGGGCTAAACTACTTCAAAGTAACGATCCAATACTGTGTGTGTAAATATGTGCTTAACTTCATGAAATCTAATGATGTAACACTGTATGAGAAACTACATACTTAACTTCATGAAAACTAGTGATACAACACAGTATGTGGAACTAAGTGCTAAACTTCTTCAAAAGTAACGATACAACTCTGTGTGTGAAAATATGTGCTTAACTTAATGAAAACTAACTATATAACACTGAATGAGAAAACACCTACTTGGCTTCATGAAAACTAACAATACAACACAGTATATGAAACAAAGTGCTTAACTTCTCCAAAGCTAACGATACAACACTGTGTGTGAAACCTATGTGCTTAACGTCTTCAAAACTAACGATACAACACAGTATGTGAAACTGTGTTCTTAACATCTTCAGAACTAACGATACAACAATGTGTGTGAAACTACATGCTGAACTTCATGAAAACTACCGGCACAACACTTTGAGTGAAACTATATGCTTAACTTCATGAAAACTTATGATGCAACTCTGTGTGTAAAACTATGTGCTTAACTTCATGAATATTTACTATATAACACTACAGGAGAATCTACATGCTCAACTTCATGAAAACTTAGTATATAACACTATAGGAGAATCTACATGCTTAACTTCATGAAAACTAACGATGCAACACAGTATGTGGAACTAAGTGCTTAACTTCTTCAAAACTAACGATACAACATTGTGTGAGAAACTGCGTGTTTAACTTCATGAAATCTAACTATATCACACTGTCTGAGAAACTACATGCTTAACTTCATGAAAACTAACGTTGCAACTCAGTATGTGGAACTACGTGCTAAACTTCTTCAAAAGTAACTATACAACACTGTGTGTGAAAGTATGTGCTTAACTCCATTAAATCTAACTATATAACACTGTATGAGAATCTACGTACATGGCTTCATGAAAACTAACGATACAACACAGTATGTGACACTAAGTGCTTAACTTCTTCAAAACTAACGATATAATATTGGGTGAGAATTTACGTGATTAAATTTATGAAAACTAAGGATACAACACTCTGTGTGAGACTATGTGTTTAACTTCTTCAAAACTAACGATACAACACTCTGTGTGAAACTACATGCTGAACTTCATGAAAACTACCAGTACAACACTTGAGTGAAACCATGTGCTTAACTTCATGAAAACTTACTATATAAAACTGTTGGAGTATCTACATGCTTAAATTCATGAAAACTAACGATACAACACAGTATGTGGAACTAAGTGCTACACTTCTTCAAAAGTAATGATACAACACTGTGTTTGAACATATGTGCTTAACTTAATGAAAACTAACTATATAACACTGTATGAGAAAATACATACTTAGCTACATGAAAACTAACGATACAACATAGTATGTGAAACTAAGTGCTTAACTTCTCCAAAACTAACGATACAACACTGTGTGTGAAACTACTTGCTGAACTTCATGAAAACTACCGGTACAACACTTTGAGTGAAACCATGTGCTCAACTTCATGAACTTACTATATAAAACTGAAGGAGAATCTACATGCTTAACTTCAAGAAAACTAACGATACAACACAGTATGTGGAAATAACTGCTAAACTTCAAAGTAACTATACAACACTGTGTGTGAACGTTTGTGCTTATCTTCATAATATCTGACTATATAACACTGTATGAGAAACTACGTGCTTAGCTTCATGAAAACTAACGATACAACACAGTATGTGAAACTAACTGCTTAACTTCTTCAAACCTAATGATATAATATTGGGTGAGAATCTACGTGCTTAACTTAATGAAAACTAATGATGCAACACTGTGTGTGAGACTATGGGCTTAACTTCTTCAACACTAACGATACAACACTGTGTGTGAAACTACATGCTGAACTTCATGAAAACTACCCGTACAACACTTTGAGTGAAACCATGTGCTTAACTTCATGAAAATTTATGATGCAACTCTGTGTGTAAAACTATGTGCTTAACTTCATGAAACCTTGCAATATAAAACTGTAGGAGAATCTACATGCTTAACTTCATGAAAACTCACGATACAACACAGTATGTGGAAATAAGAGCCTAACTTCTTCAAAAGTCACGATACAACACTGTGTGTGAAAACACGTGCTTAACTTCATGAAATCTAACTATTTACACTGTTTGAGAAACGACATACTTAGCTTCATGAAAACTAACGATAAAACACAATATGTGAATCTAAGTGCTAAACTACTTCAAAAGTAACGATCCAATACTGTGTGTGTAAATATGTGCTTAACTTCATGAAATCTAATGATGTAACACTGTATGAGAAACTACATACTTAACTTCATGAAAACTAACGATACAACACAGTATGTGGAACTAAGTGCTAAACTTCTTCAAAAGTAACGATACAACTGTGTTTGTAAATATGTGCTTAACTTAATGAAAACTAACTACATAACACTGTATGAGAAAATACGTACTTAGCTACATGAAAACTAATGATACAATACAGTATGTGAAACTAAGTGCTTAACTTCTCCAAAACTAACGATACAACACTGTGTGTGAAACTACGTGCTTAACTTCTTCAAAACTAATGATTACACCGTGTATGAAACTACTTGCTGAACTTCATGAAATCTACTGGTACAACACTTTGAGTGAAACTATGTGCTTAACTTCATGAAAACTTATGATGCAACTCTGTGTGTAAAAGTATGTGCTTAACTTCATGAAAACTTACTATATAACACTGTAGGAGAATCTACATGCTTAACTTCATGAAATCTAATGATACAACACAGTAGGTGGAAATAAGTGCTTAACTTCTTCAAAACTAACGATACAACATTGTGTGAGAAACTGCGTGCTTAACTTCATGAAATCTATATAACACTGTCTGAGAAAATACATACTTAACTTCATGAAAACAAACGATACAACACAGTATGTGGAACTAAGTGCTAAACTTCTTCAAATGTAACTATACAACACTGTGTGTGAAAGAATGTGCTTAATTTCATGAATTCTAACTATATAAAACTGAATGAGAATCTACGTACTTAGCTTCATGAAAACTAACGATACAAGGCAATATGTGAAACTAAGTGCTTACCTTCATGAAAACTAACGATACAACACATTACGTGAAACTAATTGCTTAACTTCTTCAAAACTAACGATACAACACTGTGTGTGAGACTACGTGCTTAACTTCTTCAAAACTAATGATTCAACACCGTGTGTGAAACTACATGCTGAACTTCATGAAAACTACCGGTACAACACTTCGAGTGAAACCATGTGCTTAACTTCATGAAAACTTATGATGCAACTCTGTGTGTAAAACTATATGCTTAACTTCATGAAAACTTATTATATAACACTGTAGGAGAATCTACATGCTTAACTTCATGAAAACTAACAATACAACACAGTATGTGGAAATAAGTGCTTAACTTCTTCAAAAGTAATGATAAAACACTGTGTTTGAAAATATGTGCTTAACTTAATGAAAACTATCTATATAACACTGTATGAGAAAATACGTTCTTAGCTACATGACAACTAACGATACAACACAGTATGTGAAACTAAGTGGTTAACTTCTCCAAAACTAACGATACAACACTGTGTGTGAAACTACGTGCTTAACCTCATGAAAACTTACTATATAACCCTGTAGGAGAATCTACATGCTTAACTTCATGAAAACTAACGATACAACAAAGTATGTGCACATAAGTGCTTAACTTCTTCAAAACTAACGATATAATATTGGGTGAGAATCTACGTGCATTGCTTAATGAAAACTAATGATACAACACTGTGTGTGAGTCTATGAGCTTAACTTCTTCAACACAAACGATACAACACTGTGCGTGGAAGTACATGCTGAACATCATGAAAAGTACCGGTACAACACTTTTAGTGAAACCATGAGCTTAACTTCAAGAAAACTTACTATATAACACTGTAGTAGAATCTACATACTAATATTCATGAAAACTAACAATACAACACAGTATGTGAAACTAAGGGCGAAACTTCTTCAAAAGTAACGATTCAACACTGTGTGTGTAAATATGTGCTTAACTTCATGAAATCTAACGATGTAACACTGTATGAGAAACTACATGCTTAACTTCATGAAAACTAACGATACAAAACAGTATGTGGAACTAAGTGCTAAACTTCTTCAAAAGTAACGATACAACACTGTGTTTGAAATATGTGCTTAACTTAATGAAAACTAAGTGTATAACACTGTATGAGAAAATATGTACTTAGCTGCATGAATACTAACGATACAACACAGTATGTGAAACTAAGTGCTTAACTTCTCTATTACTAATGATACAACACTGTGTGTGAAACTACGTGCTTAACTACTTCAAAACTAACGATACAACACTGTGTGTGAAACTACTTGCTGAATTTCATGAAACCTACCGGTAAAACACTTTGATTGAAACTATGTGCTTAACTTCAGGAACACTTATGATGCAACTAATGATACAACACTTTGTGAGAATCTGCGTGCTTAACTCCATGAAAATTAACTATACAACACTGTTTGTGAAACTACGTGCTTAACTTCATGAACACTCAGGATACAACACTGTATGAGAAACTACAAGCTTAACTTCATGAAAATTAAAGATACAATACTGTGTGAGAATCTGCGTGCTTAACTCCATGAAAACTAACGATACAACACTGTGAAACTACGCGCTTAACTTCATGAAAACTCAGGATACAACACTGTGTGAGAAACTACAAGCTTAACTTGATGAAAACTAACCATACAACACTGTGCGAGAATCTGCTTGCTTACCTCCATGAAAAATAACGTTACAACACAGTTTGTGAAACTACGCGCATAACGTCATGAAAACTATGGATACAACACTGTGTGAGAAACTATATGCTTAACTCCCTGAAAACTAACGACACAAAACTCTTTGTGAAACTACACGCTGAACTTCATGAACACTAAGGATACAACACTGTTTGTGAAACCGTGTGCTTACTTGCTTGAAAAGTTACAATACAACAATGTGTGAGAAACCACATGCTTATTTTCATGAACTAACGATATAACACTGTGTGAGAATCTGCATGCTTAACTCCATTTAAACTAACGATACAACACTGTGTGAGAAACTTCATGCTTCATTTCATGAAAACTAACCATACAACACTGTTTGTGAAACTACGCGCTTAACTCATGAAAATTCAGGATACAACACTGTGTGAGAAACTACAAGCTTAACTTGATGAAAACTAACGATACAACACTGTGTGAGAATCTGCTTGCTTAACTCCATGAAAACCAACGATACAACACTGTTTGTGAAACTATGCGCTTAACTTCATGAAAACTCAGGATAAAACACTGTGTTAGAAACTACAAGCTTAACTTGATGAAAACTAAAGATACAACACTGTGTGAGAATCTGCTTGCTTAACTCCATGAAAACTAATGATACAACACTGTTTGTGAAAGTACGCGCTTAACGACATGAAAACAATGGATACAACAGTGTGAGAAACTATAAGCTTAACTTGATGAAAACTAACGATACCAAACTGTTTGAGAATCTACAAGCTTAACTTCATGAAAACTAACGATACAACAGTGTGTGTGTATCTGCTTTTTAAATCCATGAAAACTAACGACAAAACTCTGTTTGTGAAACTACGTGCTTTACTTCATGAAAACTAAGGATACAATGCTGTTTGTGAACCTACTTGCTTAGCTTCATGAAAACTCATGATACAACACTGTGTGAACAACTGCAAGCTTAACTTCATGAAAACTAATGATACAACACTGTGTGACAACCTGCTTGCTTAACTCCCTGAAAACTAACAATACAACACTGTTTGTGAAACTAATGGCTTAACTTAATGAATACTAAGGATACAACACTGTTTGTGAAACCATGTGCTTACTTTCTGGAAAAGTTACTATAAAACACTGTGTGAGATACTACATGATTATTTTCATGAAAACTAACGATACAACACTGTGTGAGAAACTACAAGCTTAACTTCATGAAAACTAATGATACAACACTGTGTGAATCTCCTTGCTTAACTCCATGAAAAGTAACGATAAAACATAGTTTGTAAATCTTCGCACTTAACTTAACAAAACACTGTTTGTGAAACTACTTTCTTAACTTCATGAAAACTCAGGATATAACACTGTATGAGAAACCTCAAGTTTAACTTGATGAAAACTAACGATACAACACTGTGTGAGAATCTAAATGCTTATCTTCATGAAAACTACCAAGACAACATTGTTTGTGAAACCACGCCCTTTACTTCATGAAAACAAACGATACAACACTGTGTGAGAATCTGCTTGCTTATCTTCATGAAAACTAACTATACAAAATTGTTTGTGAAACTATGCACTTAACTTCATGAAAACTAAAGATACAACACTGTTTGTGAACCTACTTGCTTAGCTTCATGAAAACTAATGATACAACACTGTGTGAACAACTACAAGCTTAACTTCATGAAAACTAATGATACAACACTGATTGTGAAACCGTGTGCCTACTTGCTTGAAAAGTTACAATACAACACTGTGTGAGAAACCACATGCTTATTTTCATGAAAACTAACGATACAACACTGTGTGAGAATCTGCATGCTTAACTCCATGGAAACTAATGATACAACACTGTGTGAGAAACTTCATGCTTAGTTTCATGAAAACTAACAATACAACACATTTTGTGAAACTACGCGCTTAACTCATGAAAATTCAGGATACAACACCGTGTGAGAAACTACAAGCTTAACTTGATGAAAACTAACGATACAACACTGTGTGAGAATCTGCTGGCTTAAATCTATGAAAACTAACGATACAACACTGTTTGTGAAACTATGCACTTAACTTCATGAAAACTCAGCATACAACACTGTGTGAGAACCTACATGCTTAACTTGATGAAAACTAACGATACAACACTGTGTGAGAATCTGCTTGCTTAACTCCATGAAAACTAACTATACAACACTGTTTGTGAAAGTACTTTCTTAACTTCATGATGTATACAACACTCTGTGAGAATTACATGCTTAACTTGATGAAAACTATCGATACCAAACTGTTTGAGAATCTACATGCTTATCTTCATGAAAACTAATGATACAACATAGTTTGTAAATCTACGCATTTAACTTCATGAAAACTCACCATACAACACTGTGTGAGAAACTACAAGCTTAATTTCATGAAGACTAACGATACAACACTGTGTGTGTATCTGCTTTCTTAAATCCATGAAAACTAACGACAAAACACTGTTAGTGAAACTACGCGCTTCACTTCATGAAAACTAAAGATACAACACAGTTTGTGAACCTACTTGCTTAGCTTCATGAAAACTCATGATACAACACTGTGTGAGAAACTGTGTGCTTACTTTCTTGAAAAGTTAAAATACAACACTGTGTGAGAAACTACATGCCTATTTTCATGACACTAACGATACAACACTGTTTGAGAAACTACAAGCTTAATTTCATGAAAACTTACGATACAACACTGGGTGAGAATCTGCTTGCTTATCTCCATGAAAACTAACGATACAACACTGTTTGAGAAACTACTTTCTTAACTTCATGAAAACTATGGATACAACCCTGTGTGAGAATTACATGCTTAACTTCATGAAAACTAATGATACCAACCTTTTGAGAATCTACATGCTTATCTTCATGAAAACCTACGATACAACATAGTTTGTGAAACTACACCCTTAACTTCATGAAAACTAACGATACAAAACTGTGTGAGAATCTGATTTGCTTATCTTCATGAAAACTAAAGATACAACACTGTTTATGAACCTAATTGCTTAGCTTCATGAAATCTCATGATACAGCACTGTGTGAACAACTACAATCTTAACTTCATGAAAACTAATGATACAACACTGTGTGACAATCTGCTTGCTTAACTCCCTGTCATCTAACGACACAAAACTGTTTGTGAAACTAATGGCTTAACTTCGTGAATACTAAGGATTCAACACTGATTGTGAAACCGTGTGTTTACTTTCTAGAAAAGTTACAATACAACACTGTGTGAGAAACTACAAACTTATTTTCATGAAAACTAACGATACAACACTGTGTGAGAATCTGCTTGCTTAACTCCATGAAAACTAACGATACAACACTGTGTGAGAAACTTCATGCTTAATTTCATGAAAACTAACGATACAACTCTGTTTGTGAAACTACTTTCTTAACTTCATGAAAACTATGGATACAACACTGTGTGAGAACTACTAGCTTAACTTGATGAAAACTAACGATACCAACTGTTTGAGAATCTACATGCTTATCTTCATGAAAACTAACTATACAACATTGTTTGTGAAACTACGTGCTTAACTTCATGAAAACTAACGATACAACACTGTGTGAGAATCTAAATGCTTATCTTCATGAAAACTACCGAGACAACATTGTTTGTGAAACCACGCCCTTAACTTCATGAAAACTAACGATTCAACACTGTGTGAGTATCTGCTTGCTTATCTTCATGAAAACTATCTATACAAAATTGTTTGTGAAACTATGCACTTAACTTCATGAAAACTAAAGATACAACACTGTTTGTGAACCTACTTGCTTAGCTTCAGGAAAACTAATGATACAACACTGTGTGAACAACTACAAGCTTAACTTCATGAAAACTAATGATACAACACTGATTGTGAAACCGTGTGCCTAATTGCTTGAAAAGTTACAATACAACACTGTGTGAGAAACCACATGCTTATTTTCATGAAAACTAACGATACAAGACTGTGTGAGAATCTGCATGCTTAACTCCATGAAAACTAATGATACAACACTGTGTGAGAAACTTCATGCTTAATTTCATGAAAACTAACAATACAACACATTTTGTGAAACTAAGCGCTTAACTCATGAAAATTCAGGATACAACACTGTGTGACAAACTACAAGCTTAACTTGATAAAAACTAACGATACAACACTGTGTGAGAATCTGCTTGCTCTAACTCCATGAAAACCAACGATACAACACTGTTTGTGAAACTAAGCGCTTAACGTCATGAAAACAATGGATACAACAGTGTGAGAAACTACAAGCTTAACTTGATGAAAACTAACTGTACCAAACTGTTTGAGAATCTACATGCTAATCTTCATGAAAACTAACGATACAGCATAGTTTGTGAAACTACCCCTTAACTTCATGAAAACTAACGATACAACACTGTGTGAGTATCTGCTTGCTTATCTTCATGAAAACTAACGATAAAACACTGTGAACCTACTTGATTAGCTTCATGAAAACTCATGATACAACACTGTGAACAACTACAAGCTTAACTTCATGAAAACTCATGATACAACACCGTGTGCCAACCTGCTTGATTAACTCCCTGAAATCTAACGACACAGCACTGTTTGTGAAACTAATGGCTTAACTTCATGAATACTAAGGATACAACACTGTTTGTGAAACCGTGTGCTTACTGTCTTGAAAAGTTACAATGAAACACTGTGTGAGAAACCACATGCTCATTTTCATTAAAACTAACGATACAACACTGTGTGAGAATCTGCTTGCTTAACTCCTTGAAAACTAACGATACAACACTGTGTGAGAATCTGCTTGCTTAACTCCATGACTACTAACGATACAACACTGTTTGTGAAACTTCTTTCTTAACTTCATGAAAACTATGGATACAACACTGGGTGAGAATTACATGCTTACCTTGATGAAAACTAACGATACCAAACTGTTTGAGAATCTACATGCTTATCTTCATGAAAACTAACGATACAACAAATTTTTTGAAACTACGCCCTTAACTTCATGAAAACTAACAATACAACACTGTTTGTGAACCTACTTGCTTAGCTTCATGAAAACTCATGATACAACACTGTGTGAACAACTACAAGCTTAACTTCATGAAAACTAATGATACAACACTGTGTGACAACCTGCTTGCTTAACTCCCTGAAAACTAACGACACAACACTGTTTGTGTAACTAATGGCTGAAGTTCATGAATACTAAGGATACAACACTGTTAGTGAAACCGTGTGCTTACTTTCTTGAAAAGTTACAAAACAACACTGTGTGAGAAACTAGATGCTTTTTTCATGAAAAATAAAGATACAACACTGTGTGAGAAACTACAAGCTTAACATCATGAAAACTAACGGACCAACACTGTGTGAGAATCTGCTTGCTTAACTCCATGAAAAATAACGATACAACACTGTTTGTGAAACTACGCACTTAACTTCTTGAAAACTGAAGATACAACACTGTGTGAGAGACTACAAGCTTAACTTGATGAAAACTAACGACACAACACTGTGTGAGAGTCTGCTTGCTTAACTCCATGAAAACTAACGATACAAAACTCTTTGTGAAACTTCTTTCTTAACTTCATGAAAACTATGGATACAACACTGTGTGAGAATTACATGCTTAACTTGATGAAAACTAACGATACCTAACTGTTTGAGAATCTACATGCTTATCTTCATGGAAACTAACGATACAACATGGTTTGTGAAACTATGCGCTTAACTTCATGAAAATTCAGGATACAACACTGTGTGAGAAACTACAACTTAACTTCATGAAATCAAACGATACAACATTGTGTGAGAATCTGCTTGCTTAAATCCATGAAAACTAACGACACAATACTATTTGAGAAACTACTGGCTTAACTTCATGAATACTAAGGATACAACACTGTTTGTAAAACCATGTGCTTACTTACTTTTAAAGTTACAATACAACACTGTTTGAGAAACCACATGCTTATTTTCATGAAAACTAGAGATACAACACTGAGTGAGAATCTGCTTGCTTAACTCCATGAAAACTAACGATACAACACTGTGTGAGAATCTGCTTGCTTAATTTCATGAAAACTAACGATACAACACTGTGAAACTAGGCGCTTAACTTCATGAAATCTCAGGATACAACACTGTGTGAGAAACTACAAGCTTAACTTGATGAAAACTAACGATACATCACTGTGTGAGAATCTACATGCTTATCTTCATTAAAACTAACAATACAACATAGTTTTTGAAACTATGCCCTTAACTTCATGAAAACTAACGATACAACCCTGTGTGAGAATCTGCTAGCTTACCTTCATGAAAGCTAACCATACAACATTATTTATGAAACTACGCGCTTCACTTCATGAAAACTAAAGATACAACACTGTTTGTGAACCTACTTGCTTAGCTTCATGAAAACTCATGATACAACACTGTGTGAAGAACTACAAGCTTAACTTCATGAAAACTAATGATACAACACTGTGTGACCACTTGCTTGCTTAACTCCCTGAAATCTAACGACACAACACTGTTTGTGAAACTAATGGCTTAACTTCATGAATACTAAGGATACAAAACTGTTTGTGAAACCGTGTGTTTTCTTTCCTGAAAAGTTACAATACAACACTGTGTGAGAAACTACATGCTAAATTTCATGAAAACTAACGATACAACACTGTGTTAGAAATTACAAGCTTAACTTCTTGAAAAATAACGATACAACACTGTGTGAGAATCTGCTTGCTTAACTCCATGAAAACTAACGATACAACACTTTTTGTGAAATTAAGCGCTTAATGTCATGCAAAATATGGATACAGCACTACGTTTCTCACACAGTGTTGTATCATGAGTTTTCATGAAGCTAAGCAAGTAGGTTCACAAACAGTGTTGTATCTTTAGTTTTCATGAAGTGAAGTGCATAGTTCCACTAACAGTGTTTTGTCGTTAGTTTTCATGGATTTAAGAAAGCAGATACACACACAGTGTTGTATCGTTAGTCTTCATGAAGTTAAGCTTGTAGTTTCTCACACAGTGTTGTATGCTGAGTTTTCATGAAGTTAAGTGCGTAGATTTACAAACTATGTTGTATCGTTAGTTTTCATGAAGATAAGCATGTAGATTCTCAAACAGTTTGGTATCGTTAGTTTTCATCAAGTTAAGCATGTAATTCTCACAGAGTGTTGTATCCATCATGAAGTTAAGAAAGTACTTTCACAAACAGTGTTGTATAGTTTGTTTTCATGGAGTTAAGCAAGCAGATTCTCACACAGTGTTGTATCGTTAGTTTTCATCAAGTTAAACATGTAGGTTCTCACACAGTGTTGTATGCTGTGTTTTCATGAAGTTAAGTGCATAGTTTCACAAACAGTGTTGTATCGTTAGTTTTCATGGAGTTAAGCAAGCAGATTCTCACACAGTGTTGTATCATTAGTTTTCATCAAGTTAAGCTTGTAGTTTCTCACCCGGTGTTGTATCCTGAATTTTCATTAGTTAAGCGCGTAGTTTCACAAAATGTGTTCTATTGTCAGTTTTCATGAAATTAAGCATGAAGTTTCTCACACAGTGTTGTATCATTAGTTTTCATGGAGTTAAGCATGCAGATTCTCACACAGTGTTGCATCGTTAGTTTTCATGAAAATAAGCATGTGGTTTCTCACACAGTGTTGTATTGTAACTTTTCAAGCAAGTAGGCACACGGTTTCACAAACAGTGTTGTATCATTAGTTTTCATGAAGTTAAGCTTGTAGTTGTTTCCACAGTGTTGTATCATTTGTTTTCATGAAGCTAAGCAAGTAGGTTCACAAACAGTGTTGTATCTTTAGTTTTCATGAAGTTAAGTGCATAGTTTCACAAACAATTTTGTATAGTTAGTTTTCATGAAGATAAGCAAGCAGATTCTCACACAGTGTTGTATCGTTAGTTTTCATGAAGTAAAGGGCGTGGTTTCACAAACAATGTTGTCTCGGTAGTTTTCATGAAGATAAGCATTTAGATTCTCATACAGTGTTGTATCGTTAGTTTTCATGAAGTTAAGCACGTAGTTTCACAAACAATGTTGTATAGTTAGTTTTCATGAAGATAAGCATGTAGATTCTCAAACAGTTGGTATCGTTAGTTTTCATCAAGTTAAGCTAGTAGTTCTCACACAGTGTTGTATCCATAGTTTTCATGAAGTTAAGAAAGTAGTTTCACAAACAGTGTTGTATCGTTAGTTTTCATGAAATTAAGCATGAAGTTTCTCACACAGTGTTGTATCATTAGTTTTCATGGAGTTAAGCAAGCAGATTCTCACACAGTGTTGTATCGTTAGTTTTCATGAAAATAAGTTTGTAGTTTCTCACACAGTGTTGTATTGTAACTTTTCAAGAAAGTAAGCAAACGGTTTCACAAACAGTGTTGTATCCTTAGTATTCATGAAGTTAAGCCATTAGTTTCTCAAACAGTGTTGTGTCGTTAGATGACAGGGAGTTAAGCAAGCAGATTGTCACACTGTGTTGTATCATTAGTTTTCATGAAGTTAAGATTGTAGTTGTTCACACAGTGTTGTATCATGAGCTTTCATGAAGCTAAGCAAGTAGGTTCATAAACAGAGTTGTATCTTTAGTTTTCATGAAGATAAGCAATCAGATTCTCACACAGTTTTGTATCATTAGTTTTCATGAAGTTAAGGGCGTAGTTTCACAAACTATGTTGTATCGTAGGTTTTCATGAAGATAAGCATGTAGATTCTCAAAAGGTTGGTATCGTTAGTTTTCATCAAGTTAAGCATGTAATTCTCACACAGGGTTGTATCCATAGTTTTCATGAAGTTAAGAAAGTAGTTTCTCAAACAGTGTTGTATCGTTAGTTTTCATGGAGTTAAGCAAGCAGATTCTCACCCAGTGTTGTATCGTAAGTTTTCATGAAAATAAGCTTGTAGTTTCTCAAACAGTGTTGCATCGTTAGTGTTCATGAAAATAGGCATGTAGTTTCTCACACAGTGTTGTATTGTAACTTTTCAAGAAAGTAAGCACACAGTTTCACAAAGAGTGTTGTAACCTTAGTATTCATGAAGTTAAGCCATTAGTTTCACAAACAGTGTTGTGTCGTTAGTTTTCAGGGATTTAAGCAAGTGGTTATCACACAGTGTTGTATCATTAGTTTTCATGAAGTTAAGCTTGTAATTGTTAACACAGTGTTGTATCATGAGTTTTCATGAAGCCAAGCAAGTAGGTTCACAAACAGTGTTGTATCTTTAGTTTTCTTGAAGTGAAGCGCGTAGTTTCACTAACAGTGTTTTGTCATTAGTTTTCATGGATTTAAGAAAGCAGATACACACACAGTGTTGTATCGTTAGTCTTCATGAAGTTAAGCTTGTAGTTTCTCACACAGTGTTGTATGCTGAGTTTTCATGAAGTTAAGTGCGTAGATTTACAAACTATGTTGTATCTTTAGTTTTCATGAAGATAAGCATGTAGATTCTCCAACAGTTTGGTATCGTTAGTTTTCATCAAGTTAAGGATGTAATTCTCACAGAGTGTTGTATCCATCATGAAGTTAAGAAAGTACTTTCACAAACAGTGTTGTATAGTTAGTTTTAATGGAGTTAAGCAAGCAGATTCTCACACTGTGTTGTATCGTTAGTTTTCATCAAGTTAAGCATGTAGGTTCTCACACAGTGTTGTATGCTGAGTTTTCATGAAGTTAAGAATGTAGTTTCACAAACAGTGTTTTGTTAAGTTAACTGCGAAGATTTACAAACTATGTTTTATCGTTAGTTTTCATGGAGTTAAGCAAGGAGATTCTCACACAGTTTTGTATCATTAGTTTTCATGAAGTTAAGCTTGTAGTTTCTCACACAGTGTTGTATCGTTAGTTTTCATGAAAATAAGCATGTAGTATCTCACACAGTGTTGTATTGTAACTTTTCAAGAAAGTAAGCACATGTTTTCACAAACAGTGTTGTATCCTTAGTATTCATTAAGTTAAGCCATTAGTTTCACAAACAGTGTTGTGTTGTTAGTTTTCAGGGAGTTAAGCAAGCAGGTTGTCACACAGTGTTGTATCATGAGTTTTCATGAAGCTAAGCAAGTAGGTTCACAAATAGTGTTGTATCGTTAGTTTTCATGAAGTGCAGCACGTAGTTTCACAAACAGAGTTTTGTCGTTAGTTTTCATGGATTTAAGAAAGCAGATACACACACACTTTTGTATCGTTAGTTTTCATGAAGTTAAGCTTGTAGATTCTCAAACAGTTTGGTATCGTTAGTTTTCATCAAATTAAGCTTGTAGTTTCTCACACTGTTGTATCCATTGTTTTCATGACGTTAAGCGGGTACTTTCACAAACAGTGTTGTATCATTAGTTTTCATGTAGGTAAGCAAGCAGATTCTCACACAGTGTTGTATCTTTAGTTTTCATCAAGTTAAGCTTGTAGTTTCTAACACAGTGTTTTATCCTGAGTTTTCATGAAGTTAAGCGCATAGTTTCAGAAACAGTGTTGTATCGTTGGTTTTCATGGAGTTAAGCAAGCAGATTCTCACACAGTGTTGTATCGTTAGTTTTCATCAAGTTAAGCTTGTAGTTTCTCACACAGTGTTGTATGCTGAGTTTTCATGAAGGTAAGTGCGTAGATTTACAAACTATTTTGTATCGTTAGTTTTCATGAAGATAAGCATGTAGATTCTCAAACAGTTTGGTATCGTTAGTTTTCATCAAGTTAAGCATGTAATTCTCACAGAGTGTTGTATCCATCATGAAGTTAAGAAAGTACTTTCACAAACATTGTTGTATAGTTAGTTTTCATGGAGTTAAGCAAGCAGATTCTCACACAGTGTTGTATCGTTCGTTTTCATCAAGTTAAGCATGTAGGTTCTCACACAGTGTTGTATGCTGAGTTTTCATGAAGTTAAGAAAGTAGTTTCACAAACAGTGTTTTGTTAAGTTAAGTGCGAAGATTTACAAACTATGTTTTATCATTAGTTTTCATGGAGTTAAGAAGGAGATTCTCACACAGTGTTGTATCATTAGTTTTCATGAAGTTAAGCTTGTAGTTTCTCACACAGTGTTGTATCGTTAGTTTTCATGAAAATAAGCATGTAGTATCTCACACAGTGTTGTATTGTAACTTTTCAAGAAAGTAAGCACATGGTTTCACAAACAGTGTTGTATCCTTAGTATTCATTAAGTTAAGCCATTAGTTTCACAAACAGTGTTGTGTTGTTAGTGTCAGGGAGTTAAGCAAGCAGGTTGTCACACAGTGTTGTATCATTAATTTTCATGAAGTTAAGCTTGCAGTGGTTCACACAGTGTTGTATCATGAGTTTTCATGAAGCTAAGCAAGTAGGTTCACAAACAGTGTTGTATCGTTAGTTTTCATGAAGTGAAGCACGTAGTTTCACAAACAGAGTTTTGTCGTTAGTTTTCATGGATTTAAGAAAGCAGATACACACACACTGTTGTATCGTTAGTTTTCATGAAGTTAAGCTTGTAGATTCTCAAACAGTTTAGTATCGTTAGTTTTCATCAAATTAAGCTTGTAGTTTCTCACACTGTTGTATCCATTGTTTTCATGACGTTAAGCGGGTACTTTCACAAACAGTGTTGTATCATTAGTTTTCATGGAGTTAAGCAAGCAGATTCTCACACAGTGTTGTATCTTTAGTTTTCATCAAGTTAAGCTTGTAGTTTCTAACACAGTGTTTTATCCTGAGTTTTCATGAAGTTAAGCGCATAGTTTCACAAACAGTGTTGTATCGTTGGTTTTCATGGAGTTAAGCAAGCAGATTCCCACACAGTGTTGTATCGTTAGTTTTCATCAAGTTAAGCTTGTAGTTTCTCACACAGTGTTGTATCCTGAATTTTCATGAGTTAAGCGCGTAGTTTCACAAACAGTGTTGTATTGTTAGTTTTCATGAAATGAAGCATGAAGTTTCTCACACAGTGTTGTATCGTTAGTTTAAATGGAGTTAAGCATGCAGATTCTCACACAGTGTTATATCGTTAGTTCATGAAAATAAGCATGTGGTTTCTCACACAGTGTTGTACTGTAACTTTTCAAGCAAGTAAGCACACGGTTTCACGAACAGTGTTGTATCCTTAGTGTTCATGAAGTTCAGCGTGTAGTTTCACAAAGAGTTTTGTGTCGTTATTTTTCAGGGAGTTAAGCAAGCAGGTTGTCACACAGTGTTGTATCATTAGTTTTCATGAATTTAAGCTTGTAGTTGTTCACACAGTGTTGTATCATTAGTTTTCATGAAGCTAAGCAAGTAGTTTCACAGTGTTGTATCTTTAGTTTTCATGAAGTTAAGCACGTAGTTTCACAAACAATGTTGTATAGTTAGTTTTCATGAAGATAAGCAAGCAGATTCTCACACAGTGATGTATCGTTAGTTTTCATGAAGTTAAGCACGTAGTTTCACAAACAATGTTGTATAGTTAGTTTTCATGAAGATAAGCATGTAGATTCTCAAACAGTTGGTATCGATAGTTTTCATCAAGTTAAGCTAGTAGTTCTCACACAGTGTTGTATCCATAGTTTTCATGAAGTTAAGAAAGTAGTTTCACAAACAGTGTTGTATCGTTAGTTTTCATGAAATTAAGCATGAAGTTTCTCACACAGTGTTGTATCATTAGTTTTCATGGAGTTAAGCAAGCAGATTCTCACACAGTGTTGTATCGTTAGTTTTCATGAAAATAAGTTTGTAGTTTCTCACACAGTGTTGTATTGTAACTTTTCAAGAAAGTAAGCACACGGTTTGACAAACAGTGTTGTATCCTTAGTATTCATGAAGTTAAGCCATTAGTTTCACAAACAGTGTTGTGTCGTTAGATGACAGGGTGTTAAGCAAGCAGATTGTCACACAGTGTTGTAACATTAGTTTTCATGAAGTTAAGATTGTAGTTGTTCACACAGTGTTGTATCATGAGCTTTCATGAAGCTAAGCAAGTAGGTTCATAAACAGTGTTGTATTTTTAGTTTTCATGAAGATAAGCAATCAGATTCTCACACAGTTTTGTATCGTTAGTTTTCATGAAGTTAAGGGCGTAGTTTCACAAACTATGTTGTATCGTAGGTTCATGAAGATAAGCATGTAGATTCTCAAAAGGTTGGTATCGTTAGTTTTCATCAAATTAAGCATGTAATTCTCACACAGGTTTGTATCCATAGTTTTCATTAAGTTAAGAAAGTAGTTTCTCAAACAGTGTTGTATCGTTAGTTTTCATGAAGTTAGGCTTGTAGTTTCTCAAACAGTGTTGTATCGTTAGTGTTCATGAAAATAGGCATGTAGTTTCTCACAGAGTGTTGTATTGTAACTTTTCAAGAAAGTAAGCACACGGTTTCACAAAGAGTGTTGCAACCTTAGTATTCATGAAGTTAAGCCATTAGTTTCACAAACAGTGTTGTATCGTTAGTTTTCATGGAGTTAAGCAAGCAGATTCTCACACAGTGTTGTATCATTAGTTTTCATCAAGTTAAGCTTGTAGTTTCTCACCCGGTGTTGTATCCTGAATTTTCATTAGTTAAGCGCGTAGTTTCACAAAATGTGTTCTATTGTTAGTTTTCATGAAATTAAGCATGAAGTTTCTCACACAGTGTTGTATCATTATTTTTCATGGAGTTAAGCATGCAGATTCTCACACAGTGTTGTATCGTTATTTTTCATGAAAGTAAGCATGTGGTTTCTCACACAGTGTTGTATTGTAACTTTTCAAGCAAGTAGGCACATGGTTTCACAAACAGTGTTGTATCATTAGTTTTCATGAAGTTAAGCTTGTAGTTGTTCACACAGTGTTGTATCATTAGTTTTCATGAAGCTAAGCAAGTAGGTTCACAAACAGTGTTGTATCTTTAGTTTTCATGAAGTTAAGTGCATAGTTTCACAAACAATTTTTTATAGTTATTTTTCATGAAGATAAGCAAGCAGATTCTCACACAGTGTTGTATCGTTAGTTTTCATGAAGTAAAGGGCGTGGTTTCACAAACAATGTTGTCTCGGTAGTTTTCATGAAGATAAGCATTTAGATTCTCACACAGTGTTGTATCGTTAGTTTTCATGAAGTTAAGCACGTAGTTTCACAAACAATGTTGTATAGTTAGTTTTCATGAAGATAAGCATGTAGATTCTCAAACAGTTGGTATCGTTAGTTTTCATCAAGTTAAGCTAGTAGTTCTCACACAGTGTTGTATCCATAGTTTTCATGAAGTTAAGAAAGTAGTTTCACAAACAGTGTTGTATCGTTAGTTTTCATGAAATTAAGCATGAAGTTTCTCACACAGTGTTGTATCGTTAGTTTTCATGGAGTTAAGCAAGCAGATTCTCACACAGTGTTGTATCGTTAGTTTTCATGAAAATAAGTTTGTAGTTTCTCACACAGTGTTGTATTGTAACTTTTCAAGAAAGTAAGCACACGGTTTCACAAACAGTGTTGTATCCTTAGTATTCATGAAGTTAAGCCATTAGTTTCTCAAACAGTGTTGTGTCGTTAGATGACAGGGAGTTAAGCAAGCAGATTGTCACACTGTGTTGTATCATTAGTTTTCATGAAGTTAAGATTGTAGTTGTTCACACAGTGTTGTATCATGAGCTTTCATGAAGCTAAGCAAGTAGGTTCATAAACAGTGTTGTATCTTTAGTTTTCATGAAGATAAGCAATCAGATTCTCACACAGTTTTGTATCATTAGTTTTCATGAAGTTAAGGGCGTAGTTTCACAAACTATGTTGTATCGTAGGTTTTCATGAAGATAAGCATGTAGATTCTCAAAAGGTTGGTATCGTTAGTTTTCATCAAGTTAAGCATGTAATTCTCACACAGGGTTGTATCCATAGTTTTCATGAAGTTAAGAAAGTAGTTTCTCAAACAGTGTTGTATCGTTAGTTTTCATGGAGTTAAGCAAGCAGATTCTCACCCAGTGTTGTATCGTAAGTTTTCATGAAAATAAGCTTGTAGTTTCTCAAACAGTGTTGTATCCTGAATTTTCATTAGTTAAGCTCGTAGTTTCACAAAATGTGTTCTATTGTCAGTTTTCATGAAATTAAGCAAGCAGATTCTCACACAGTGTTGTATCGTTAGTTTTCATCAAGTTAAGCATGTAGGTTCTCACACAGTGTTGTATGCTGAGTTTTCATGAAGGTAAGAATGTAGTTTCACAAACAGTGTTTTGTTAAGTTAAGTGCGAAGATTTACAAACTATGTTTTATCGTTAGTTTTCATGGAGTTAAGCAAGGAGATTCTCACACAGTGTTGTATCATTAGTTTTCATGAAGTTAAGCTTGTAGTTTCTCACACAGTGTTGTATCGTTAGTTTTCATGAAAATAAGCATGTAGTATCTCACACAGTGTTGTATTGTAACTTTTCAAGAAAGTAAGCACATGTTTTCACAAACAGTGTTGTATCCTTAGTATTCATTAAGTTAAGCCATTAGTTTCACAAACAGTGTTGTGTTGTTAGTTTTCAGGGAGTTAAGCAAGCAGGTTGTCACACAGTGTTGAATCATTAGTTTTCATGAAGTTAATCTTGCAGTTGTTCACACAGTGTTGTATCATGAGTTTTCATGAAGCTAAGCAAGTAGGTTCACAAACAGTGTTGTATCGTTAGTTTTCTGAAGTGAAGCACGTAGTTTCACAAACAGAGTTTTGTCGTTAGTTTTCATGGATTTAAGAAAGCAGATACACACACACTGTTGTATCGTTAGTTTTCATGAAGTTAAGCTTGTAGATTCTCAAACAGTTTGGTATCGTTAGTTTTCATCAAATTAAGCTTGTAGTTTCTCACACTGTTGTATCCATTGTTTTCATGACGTTAAGCGGGTACTTTCACAAACAGTGTTGTATCATTAGTTTTCATGGAGTTAAGCAAGCAGATTCTCACACAGTGTTGTATCTTTAGTTTTCATCAAGTTAAGCTTGTAGTTTCTAACACAGTGTTTTATCCTGAGTTTTCATGAAGTTAAGCGCATAGTTTCACAAACTTTGTTGTATCGTTGGTGTTCATGGAGTTAAGCAAGCAGATTCTCACACAGTGTTGTATCGTTAGTTTTCATCAAGTTAAGCTTTTAGTTTCTCACACAGTGTTGTATCCTGAATTTTCATGAGTTAAGCACGTAGTTTCACAAACAGTGTTGTATTGTTAGTTTTCATGAAATGAAGCATGAAGTTTCTCACACACTGTTGTATCGTTAGTTTAAATGGAGTTAAGCATGCAGATTCTCACAGAGTGTTATATCGTTAGTTCATGAAAATAAGCATGTGGTTTCTCACACAGTGTTGTACTGTAACTTTTCAAGCAAGTAAGCACACGGTTTCACGAACAGTGTTGTATCCTTAGTGTTCATGAAGTTCAGCGTGTAGTTTCACAAAGAGTTTTGTGTCGTTATTTTTCAGGGAGTTAATCAAGCAGGTTGTCACACAGTGTTGTATCATTAGTTTTCATGAAGTTAAGCTTGTGTTGTTCACACAGTGTTGTATCATTAGTTTTCATGAAGCTAAGCAAGTAGTTTCACAAACAGTGTTGTAACATTAGTTTTCATGAAGTTAAGCGCGTAGTTTCACAAACAATGTTGTATAGTTAGTTTTCATGAAGATAAGCAAGCAGATTCTCACACAGTGTTGTATCGTTTGTTTTCATGATGTTAAGGACGTGTTTTAACAAACAATGTTGTCTCGGGAGTTTTCATGAAGATAAGCTTTTAGATTCTCAAACAGTGTTGTATCGTTAGTTTTCATGAAGTTAAGCACGTAGTTTCATAAACAATGTTGTATAGTTAGTTTTCATGAAGATAAGCATGTAGATTCTCAAACAGTTGGTATCGTTAGTTTTCATCAAGTTAAGCTTGTAGTTCTCACACACTGTTGTATCCTTAGCTTTCATGAACTTAAGAAAGTAGTTTCACAAACGGTGTTGTATCGTTAGTTTTCATGGAGTTAAGCAAGCAGATTCTCACACAGTGTTGTATCGTTAGTTTTCCTCAAGTTAGGCTTGTAGTTTCTCACACAGTGTTGTATCCTGAGATTTGATGAAGTTAAGCGCCTAGTTTCACAAACAGTGTTGTATCATTAGTTTTCATGAAATTAAGCATGAAGTTTCTCACACAGTGTTGTATCGTTAGTTTTCATGTAGTTAAGCAAGCAGATTCTCACACAGTGTTGTATCGTTAGTTTTCATGAAATTAAGCTTGTAGTTTCTCACACAGTGTTGTATGCTGAGTTTTCATGAAGTTAAGTGCATAGATTTACAAACAATGTTGTATTGTTAGTTTTCACGAAGATAAGCATGTAGATTCTCAAACAGTTTGGTATCGTTAGTTTTCATCAAGTTAAGCTTGTAGTTTCTCACACTGTTGTATCCATTGTTTTCATGACGTTAAGCGCGTAGTTTGACAAACAGTCTTGTATCGTTGGTTTCCATGGAGTTAAGCAAGCAGATCTCACACAGTGTTTTATCGTTAGTTTTCATCAAGTTAAGCTTGTTGTTTCTCACCCAGTGTTGTATCCTGAATTTTCATGAGTTAAGCGCATAGTTTCACAAACAGTGTTGTATTGTTAGTTTTCATGAAATTAAGCATGAAGTTTCTCACACATTGTTGTATCATTAGTTTTCATGGAGTTAAGCATGCAGATTCTCACACAGTGTTTCATCGTTAGTTCATGAAAATAAGCATGTGGTTTCTCACACAGTGTTGTATTGAAACTTTTCACGCAAGTAAGCACATGGTTTCACGAACAGTTTGTATCCTTAGTATTCATGAAGTTAAGCTCGTAGTTTCACAGAGAGTGTTGTGTCGTTAGTTTTCTGGGAGTTAAGCAAGCAGGTTGTCACACAGTGTTGTACCTTTAGTTTTCATGAAGTTAAGCGCGTCGTTTCACAAACAATGTTGTATAGTTAGTTTTCATGAAGATAAGCAAGCAGATTCTCACACAGTGTTGTATCCTTAGTTTTCATGAAGTTAAGGGCGTAGTTTCACAAACAATGTTGTCTCGGTAGTTTTCATGAAGATAAGCATTTAGATTCTCAAACAGTGTTGTATCGTTCGTTTTCATGAAGTTAAGCACGTAGTTTCACAAACAATGTTGTATAGTTAGTTTTCATGAAGATAAGCATGTAGATTCTCAAACAGTTGGTATCGTTAGTTTTCATCAAGTTAAGCTTGTAGTTCTCACACAGTGTTGTATCCATAGTTTTCATGAAGTTAAGAAAATAGTTTCACAAACAGTGTTGTATCGTTAGTTTTCATGGAGTTTAGCAAGCAGATTCTCACATAGTGTTGTATCATTAGTTTTCATCAAGTTAAGCTTATAGTTTCTCACACAGTGTTGTATCCTGAGTTTTCATGAAGTTAAGCGCGTAGTTTCTCACACAGCGTTGTATGGTTAATTTTCATCAAGTTAAGCTTGCAGTTTCACACAAAGTGTTGTATCGTTAGTTTTCATGAAAATAAGCATGTAGTTGCACACAGTGTTGTATTTTAACTTTTCAAGAAAACAAGCACACGGTTTCACAAACAGTGTTGTATCCTTAGTATTAATGAAGTTAAGCCATTAGTTTCACAAACAGTGTTGTGTCGATAGATTTCAGGGAGTTAAGCAAGCAGGTAGTCACACAGTGTGGTATCATTAGTTTTCATGAAGTTAAGCGCATAGTTTCATAAACAATGTTGTATACTTAGTTTTCATGAAGGTTAGCAAGCAGATTCTCACACAGTGTTGTATCGTTAGTATTCATGAAGTTAAGGGCATAGTTTCACAAACTATATTGTATCGTTCGTTTTCATGAAGATAAGCATGTAGATTCTCAACCATTTTTGAATCCTTAGTTTTCATCAAATTAAGCATATAGTTTCTCACACAGTGTTGTATCCATAGTTTTCATGACGTTATGCACGTAGTTTCACAAACAGTGTTGTAACGTTATTTTTCATGGAGGTAAGCAAGCAGATTCTCGCACAGTGTTTTATGGTTAGTTTTCATCAAGTTAAGCTTGTAGTTTCTCACACAGTGTTGTATCCTGAGTTTTCATGAAGTTAAGCGCGTAGTTTCACAGTGTTGTATCGTTAGTTTTCATGGAGTTAAGCACGCAGATTCTCACACAGTGTTGTATATTTAATTTTCATGAAGTTAAGCTTGTAGTTTCTCATACAGTGTTGTATCCTGAGTTTTCATGAAGTTAAGCACGTAGTTTCACAAAGAGTGTTGTATCGTTAGTTTTCATGGAGTTAAGCACGCAGAATCTCACAAAGTGTTGTATCATTAGTTTTCATGAAAGTAAGCATGTGGTTTCTCACACAGTGTTGTAACTTTTCAAGAAAGTAAGCACATGTCTTCACAAACAGTGTTGTAATCTTAGTATTCATGAAGGTAAGCCATTAGTTTCACAAACAGTGTTGTATCGTTATTTTTCAGGGAGTTAACCAAGTTGATTGTCACACAGTGTTGTATCGTTAGTTTTCAAGAAGTTAAGCTTGTAGTTGTTCACACAGTGCTGTAACTTTTCAAGAATGTAAGCACACGGCTTCACAAACAGTGTTGTAATCTTAGTATTCATGAAGGTAAGCCATTAGTTTCACAAACAGCGTTGTGTCGTTAGACTTCAGGGAGTTAAGCAAGCAGGTTGTCACACAGTGTTGTATCATTAGTTTTCATGAAGTTAAGCTTGTAAATGTTCACACAGTGTTGTATCATGAGTTTTCATGAAGCTAAGCAAGTAGGTTCACAAACAGTGTTGTATCGTTAGTTTTCATGAAGTGAAGTGCGTAGTTTCACAAACAGTGTTTTGTCGTTAGTTTCATGGATTTAAGAAAGCAGATACACACACAGTGTTGTATCGTTATTTTTCATGAAGTTAAGCATGTAGTTTCTCATACAGTGTTACAACGTTATATTTCATGAAGTTAAGCACATATTTACACACACAGTGTTGAATCGTTACTTTTGAAGAAGTTTAGCCCTTAGTTTCACATACTGTGTTGTATCGTTAGTTTTCATGAAGATCAGTATGTAGATTCTACTACAGTGTTATATAGTAAGTTTTCTTGAAGTTAAGCACATGGTTTCACTCAAAGTGTTGTACCGGTACTTTTCATGATGTTCAGCATGTACATTCACGCACAGTGTTGTATCGTTAGTGTTGAAGAAGTTAAGCACATAGTCTCACACACAGTGTTGTATCGTTAGTTTTCATTAAGCAATGCACGTAGATTCTCACCCAATATTATACCGTTAGTTTTGAAGAAGGTAAGCACTTATTTCCACATACTGTGTTGTATCATTAATTTTCATGAAGTTAAGCATGTAGATTCTCCTACAGTGTTATATAGTAGTTTTCATGAAGTTAAGCACATAGTTTTACACAAAGAGTTGCATCATAAGTGTTCCTGAAGTTAAGCACATAGTTTCAATCAATGTGTTTTACCGGTAGGTTTCATGAAATTCAGCAAGTAGTTTCACACACAGTGTTGTATCGTTAGTTTTGAAGTAGTTAATCACGTAGTTTCACACACAGTGTTGTATCATTAGGAATAGAGAAGTTAAGCACTTAGTTTCACATACTGTGTTGTATCGTTAGTATTCATGCAGCTAAGTACATATTTTCTCATACAGTGTTATACACTTAGTTTTCATTAAGTTAAGCACATATTTTCAAACACAGTGTTGTATCGTTACTTTTGAAGAAGTTTAGCACTTAGTTCCACATACTGTTTTGTATCGTTAGTTTTCATGAAGTTAAGCATGTAGTTTCTCATACAGTGTTACATCGTTAGATTTCATGAAGTTAAGCACATATTTACACACACAGTGTTGAATCGTTACTTTTGAAGAAGTTTAGCCCTTAGTTTCACATACTGTGTTGTATCGTTAGTTTTCATGAATATTAGTATGTAGATTCTACTAAAGTGTTATATAGTACGTTTTCTTGAAATTAAGCTCATGGTTTCACTAAAAGTGTTGTACCGGTACTTTTCATGATGTTCAGCATGTACTTCCACGCACAGTCTTGTATCGTTAGTGTTGAAGAAGTTAAGCTCATAGACTCACACACAGTGTTGTATCATTAGTTTTCATTAAGCAATGCACGTAGATTCTCACCCAATATTATATCGTTAGTTTTGAAGAAGTTAAGCACTTATGTGCACATACTTTGTTGTATCGTTAGTTTTCATGAAGTTAAGCATGTAGATTCTCATACAGGGTTATATAGTAAGTTTTCATGAGGTTAAGCACGTAGTTTCACACAAAGTGTTGTATCGTTAGTTTTGGAGAAGTTAACCACTTAGTTTCACATACTGTGTTGTATCGTTAGTTGTCATGTAGCTAAGAACGTATTTTCTCATACAGTGTTATATAGATAGTTTTCATTAAGTTAAGCACATATTTTCAAACACAGTGTTGTATCGTTACTTTTGAAGAAGTTAAGCACTTATTTCCACATACTGTGTTGTATTGTTAGTTTTCATGAAGTTAAGCATGTAGATTCTCCTACAGTGTTATATAATAAGTTTTCATGAAGTTAAGCATATAGTTTTACACACAGAGTTGCATCATAAGTTTTCATGAAGTTAAGCACATGGTTTCACTCAAAGTGTTGTACCGGTAGTTTTCATGAAGTTCAGCATGTAGTTTCACACACAGTGTTGTATCGTTAGTTTTGAAGAAGTTAAGCAATTAGTTTCACGTAATGTGTTGTATCGTTAGTTTTCATGAAGGTAAGCACTTAGTTTCACATATTGCCTTGTATCGTTAGTTTTCATGAAGCTAAGTACGTAGATTCTCATACAGTTTTATATAGTTAGAATTCATGAAATTAAGCACATTCTTTCACACACAGTGTTGTATAGTTACATTTGAAGATGTTTAGCACTTAGTTCCACATACTGTGTTGTATCGTTAGTTTTCATGAAGTTAAGTATGTAGTTTCTCAGACAGTGTTATATAGTTAGATTTCATGAAGTTAAGCACGCAGTTTCTCACACAATGTTGTATCGTTAGTTTTGAAGAAGTTAAGCACTTATTTCCACCTACTGTGTTGTATCATTAGATTTCATGAAGTTAAGCATGTAGATTCTCCTACAGTGTTATATAGTAAGTTTTCATGAAGTTAAGCACATAGTTTTACACACAGAGTTGCATCATAAGTTTTCATGAAGTTAAGCACATAGTTTCACTCAAAGTGTTGTACCAGTAGATTTCATGAAGTTCAGCAAGTAGTTTCATACACGGTGTAATCATTAGTTTTGAAGAAGTTAAGCACGTAGTTTCACACACAGTGTTGTATCGTTAGTTTTGGAGAAGTTAAGCACTTAGTTTCACATACTGTGTTGTATCATTAGTTTTCATGTAGCTAAGTACGTATTTTCTCATACAGTGTTATGTGGTTAGGTTTCATTAAGTTAAGCACATATTTACAAACACAGAGTTGTATCGTTACTTTTGAAGAAGTTTAGCACTTAGATTCACATATTGTGTTTTATCGTTAGTTTTCATGAAGCTAAGTATGTCGTTTCTCAAACAGTGTTAAATAGTTAGATTTCATGAAGATAAGCACATGTTTTCACACACAGTGTTGTATCGTTACTTTTGAAGAAGTTAGGCTCTTATTTCCACATACTGTGTTGTATCGTGAGTTTTCATGAAGTTAAGCATGAAGATTCTCCTACAGTTTTATATTGCAAGTTTTCATGAAGTTAAGCACATAGATTTACACAGAGAGTTGCATCATAAATTTTCATGAAGTTAAGCACATGGTTTCACTCAAAGTGTTGTACGGGTAGTTTTCATGAAGTTCAGCATGTAGTTTCACACACAGTGTTGTATCGTTAGTGTTGAAGAAGTTAAGCCCATAGTCTCACACACAGTGTTGTATCATTAGTTTTCATTAAGTTAAGCACGTAGATTCTCACCCAATATTATATCGTTAGGTTTGAAGAAGTTAAGCAGTTAGTTTCACATACTGTGTTGTATCGTTAGTTTTCATGAAGCTAAGCACGTAGTTTCTCATACAGTGTTATATAGTCAGATTTAATGAAGATAAGCACAAACGTTCACACACAGTGTTGTATAGTTACTTTTGAAGTTTAGCAGTTATTTCCACATACTGTGTTGTATCGTTAGTTTTCCTGAAGTTAAGCATGTAGATTCTCCTTCAGTTTTATATAGTAAGTTCATGAAGTTGAGCACATGGTTTCACTCAAAGTGTTGTACCGGTAGTTTTCATGAAGTTCAGCAAGTAGTTTCACACACAGTGTTGTATCGTTAGTTTTGGAGAAGTTAAGCACTTAGTTTCACATACTGTGTTGTATCGTTAGTTTTCATGTAGCTAAGTATGTATTTTCTCATACAGTGTTATATAGTTAGTTTTCATTAAGTTAAGCACATATGTTCAAACACAGAGTTGTATCATTACTTTTGAAGAAGTTTAGCACTTAGTTCCACATACTGTGTTGTATCGTTAGTGTTCATGAAGTTAAGCAAGTAGATTCTCCTTCAGTGTTATATAGTAAGTTTTCATGAAGTTAAGCACATGGTTTCACTCAAGTGTTGTACTGGTAGTTTTCATGAAGTTCAGCATGTAGTTTAACACAGAGTGTTGTATAGTTAGTTTTGAAGAAGTTAAACACATAGTCTCACACAGAGTGTTGTATCCTTAGTTTTCATAAATTTAATCACGTAAATTCTCACCCAATATTATATGGTTAGTTTTGAAGAAGTTAAGCACTTATTGTCACATACTGTGTTGTATCGTTAGTTTTCAAGAAGCCATGTACGTAGATTCTCATACAGTGTTATATAGTTAGATTTAATGGAGTTAAGCACATACTTTCACACACAGTGTTGTATAGTTACTTTTGAAGAAGTTTAGCACGTAGTTCCACATACTGTGTTGTATCGTTAGTTTTCATGAAGTTAAGTATGTAGTTTCTCAGACAGTGTGATGTAGTTAGATTTCATGAAGTTAAACACGCAGTTTCTCACACAATGTTGTATCGTTAGTTTTGAAGAAGTTAAGCACTTAGTTCCACATACTGTGTTGCATCGTTAGTTTTCATGAAGTTAAGCATGTAGATTCTCCTATAGTGTTATATAGTAAATATTCATGAAGTTAAGCACATAGTTTTACACACAGAGTTGCATCATAAGTTTTCATGAAGTTAAGCATATAGTTTCACTCAAAGTGTTGTGCCGGTAGTTTTCATGAAGTTCAGCATGTAGTTTCACACACATTGTTGTATCGTTAGTTCTGAAGAAGTTAAGAACACAGTTGCACATACTGTGTTGTATCGTTAGTTTTGAAGACGTTAGGCACGTAGGTTTCACACACAGTGTTGTATCGTTAGCTTTGGAGAAGTTAAGCACTTTGTTTCATATACTGTGTTGTATCGTTAGTTTTCATGAAGCCAAGTAGGTGTTTTCTCATTCAGTGTTATATAGTTAGTTTTCATTAAGTTAAGCACATATTTTCAAACACAGAGTTGTATCGTTACTTTTGAAGAAGTTTAGCACTTAGTTCCACATACTGTGTTGTATCGCTAGTTTTCATGAAGTTAAGTATGTAGTTTCTCATACAGTGTTACATCATTAGATTTCATGAAGTTAAGCACATATTTACACACACAGTATTGGATCGTTACTTTGAAGTAGTTTAGCCCTTAGTTTCACATACTCTGTTTTATCGTTAGTTTTCATGATGCTAAGTATGTCGTTTCTCAAACAGTGTTAAATAGTTAGATTTCATGAAGTTAAGCACATGTTTTCACACACAGTGTTGTATCCTTACTTTTGAAGAAGTTAGGCTCTTATTTCCACATACTGTGTTGTATCGTGAGTTTTCATGAAGTTAAGCATGTAGATTCTCCTACAGTTTTATATAGTAAGTTTTCATGAAATTAAGCACATGTTTTCAATCAAAGTGTTGTACCGATAGTTTTCATGAAGTTCAGCATGTAGTTTCACACACAGTGTTGTATCGTTAGGTTTCATAAAGTTAAGCACGTATATTCTCACCCAATATTATATCGTTAGTTTTGAAGAAGTTAAGCACTTAGTTTCACACACTGTGTTGTATCGTTAGTTTTCATGAAGCTAAGTACGTAGATTCTCATACAATGTTATATAGTTAGGTTTCATGAAGTTGAGCACATAGTTTTACACCCAGTGTTGGATCCTTACCTTAGAAGAAGTTTAGCACTTATTTCCATACACTGTGTTATATCGTTAGTTTTCATGAAGGTAAGCATGTAGATACTCCTACAGTTTTATATAGTAAGTTTTCATGAAGTTAAGCACATGGTTTCACCCAAAGTGTTGTACGGGTAGTTTTCATGAAGTTCAGCATGTAGTTTCACACACAGTGTTGTATCGTTAGTGTTGAAGAAGTTAAGCCCATAGTCTCACACACAGTGTTGTATCGTTAGTTTTCATTAAGTTAAGCACGTAGATTCTCACCCAATATTATATCGTTAGTTTTGAAGAAGTTAAGCACATAGTTTCACATACTGTGTTGTATCGTTAGTTTTCAGGCAGCTAAGCACGTAGTTTCTCATACAGTGTTATATAGTCAGATTTCATGAAGATAAGCACAAACTTTCACACACAGTGTTATGTAGTTACTTTTGAAGAAGTTTAGCACTTTTTCCACATTGTGTGTTGTATCATTAGTTTTCATGAAGTTAAGCATGTAGATTCTCCTACAGTTTTATATCGTAAGTTTTCATGAAGTTAAGCACATGGTTTCACTCAAAGTGTTGTACCGATAGTTTTCATGAAGTTCAGCATGTAGTTTCACACAAAGTGTTGTATCGTTAGTTTTGAAGAAGTTAAACACATAGTCTCACACAGAGTGTTGTATCGTTAGGTTTCATAAAGTTATGCACGTACATTCTCTCCCAATATTATATCGTTAGTTTTGAAGAAGTTAAGCACTTAGTTTCACATACTGTGTTGTATCGTTAGTTTTCATGAAGCTAAGTACATAGATTCTCATAAAGTGTTATATAGTTATGTTTCATGAAGTTGACACATAGTTTTACACCCAGTGTTGGATCGTTACTTTAGACTAAGTTTAGCACTTATTTCCACATACTGAGTTGTATCGTTAGTTTTCATGAAGATAAGTATGTGGATTCTCCTACAGTGTTATATAGTAAGTTTTAATGAAGTTAAGCACATAGTTTTACACACAGAGTTGCATCATAAGTTTTCGTGAAGTTAAGCACATAGTTTCACTCAAAGTGTTGTACTGGTAGATTTCATGAAGTTCAGCAAGTAGTTTCACACACAGTGTTGTATCGTTCGTTTTGAAGAAGTTAAGCACGTAGTTTCACACACAGTGTTGTATCGTTAGTTTTGGAGAAGTTAAGCACTTATTGTCACATACTGTGTTGTATCGTTAGTTTTCATGTAGCTAAGAACGTATTTTCTCATACAGTGTTACATACTTAGTTTTCATTAAGTTAAGCACTTCTTTTCAAACACAGTGTTGTATCGTTACTTTTGAAGAAGTTTAGCACTTAGTTCCACATACTGTGTTGTATCGTTACTTTTCATGAAGATAAGTATGTAGATTCTCCTACAGTGTTATATAGTAAGTTTTCATGAAGTTAAGCACATAGTTTTACACACAGAGTTGCATCATAAGTTTTCATGAATTTAAGCACATGGTTTCACTCAAAGTGTTGTAAGGGTAGTTTTCATGAAGTTCAGCATGTAGTTTCACACACAGTGTTGTATCGTTAGTGTTGAAGAAGTTAAGCACATAGTTTCACATACTGTGTTGTATCATTAGTTTTCATGAAGCTAAGCACGTAGTTTCTCATACAGTGTTATATAGTCAGATTTAATTAAGATAAGCACAAACGTTCACAGATAGTGTTGTATAGTTACTTTCGAATGACTTTAGCACTTATTTCCACATAGTGTGTTGTATCATTAGTTTTCATGAATTTAAGCATGTAGATTCTCCTACAGTTTTATATCAGTACGTTTTCATGAAGTTAAGCAGATGGTTTCACTCAAAGTGTTGTACCGGCAGTTTTCATGAAGTTCAGCATGTAGTTTCACACACAGTGTTGTATCGTTAGTTTTGAAGATGTTAAGCACATAGTCTCACACACAGTGTTGTATCGTTAGTTTTCATAAAGTTAAGCACATAGATTCTCACCCAATATTATATCGTTAGTTTTGAAGAAGGTATGCACATAGTTTCACATACTGTGTTGTATCGTTAGTTTTCAGGAAGCTAAGCACGTAGTTTCTCATACAGTGTTATATAGTCAGATTTCATGAAGATAAGCACAAACTTTCACACACAGTGTTATGTAGTTACTTTTGAAGAAGTTTAGCACTTTTTCCACATTGTGTGTTGTATCATTAGTTTTCATGAAGTTAAGCATGTAGATTCTCCTACAGTTTTATATCGTAAGTTTTCATGAAGTTAAGCACATGGTTTCACTCAAAGTGTTGTACCGATAGTTTTCATGAAGTTCAGCATGTAGTTTCACACAAAGTGTTGTATCGTTAGTTTTGAAGAAGTTAAACACATAGTCTCACACAGAGTGTTGTATCGTTAGGTTTCATAAAGTTATGCACGTACATTCTCTCCCAATATTATATCGTTAGTTTTGAAGAAGTTAAGCACTTAGTTTCACATACTGTGTTGTATCGTTAGTTTTCATGAAGCTAAGTACATAGATTCTCATAAAGTGTTATATACTTATGTTTCATGAAGTTGACACATAGTTTTACACCCAGTGTTGGATCGTTACTTTAGACGAAGTTTAGCACTTATTTCCACATACTGAGTTGTATCGTTAGTTTTCATGAAGATAAGTATGTGGATTCTCCTACAGTGTTATATAGTAAGTTTTAATGATGTTAAGCACATAGTTTTACACACAGAGTTGCATCATATGTTTTCGTGAAGATAAGCACATAGTTTCACTCAAAGTGTTGTACCGGTAGATTTCATGAAGTTCAGCAAGTAGTTTCACACACAGTGTTGTATCGTTAGTTTTGGAGAAGTTAAGCACTTATTGTCACATACTGCGTTGTATCGTTATTTTTCATGTAGCTAAGAACGTATTTTCTCATACAGTGTTACATACTTAGATTTCATTAAGTTAAGCACTTCTTTTCAAACACAGTGTTGTATCGTTACTTTTGAAGAAGTTTAGCACTTAGTTCCACATACTGTGTTGTATCGTTAGATTTCATGAAGATAAGTATGTAGATTCTCCTACAGTGTTATATAGTAAATTTTCATGAAGGTAAGCACATAGTTTTACACACAGAGTTGCACCATAAGTTTTCATGAATTTAAGCACATGGTTTCACTCAAAGTGTTGGACCGGCAGTTTTCATGAAGTTCAGCATGTTGTTTCACACACAGTGTTGTATCGTTAGTTTAGATAAAGTTAAGCACATAGATTCTCACCCAATATTATATCGTTAGTTTTGAAGAAGGTAAGCACTTAGTTCCACATATTGCGTTGTATCGTTAGTTTTCATGAAGTTAAGTATGTAGTTTCTCAGACAGTGTTATATAGTTAGATTTCATGAAGTTAAGCACGCACTTTCTCACACAATGTTGTATCGTTAGCTTTGAAGAAGTTAAGCACTTATTTCCACATACTGTGTTGTATCGTTTGATTTCATGAAGATAAGCATGTAGATTCTCCTACAGTGTTATATAGTAAGTTTTCATGAAGGTAAGCACATAGTTTTACACACAGAGTTGCATCATAAGTTTTCATGAAGTTAAGCACATAGTTTCACTCAAAGTGTTTTACCGGTAGATTTCATGAAGTTCAGCAAGTAGTTTCATACATGGTGTTGTATCATTAGTTTTGAAGAAGTTAAGCACGTAGTTTCCCACACAGTGTTGTATCGTTAGTTTTGGAGAAGTTAAGTACTTAGTTTCACATACTGTGTTGTATCGTTAGTTTTCATGTAGCTAAGTACATATTTTCTCATACAGTGTTATATAGTTAGATTTCATTAAGTTAAGCACATATTTTCAACACAGTGTTGTATCATTACTTATAAAGAAGTTTAGCACTTAGTTCCACACACTTTGTTGTATCGTTAGTTTTCATGGAGTTAAGTATGTAGTTTCTCATACAGTGTTACATCATTAGATTTCTTGAAGTTAAGCACATATTTACACACACAGTATTGGATCGTTACTTTTGAAGTAGTTTATCACTTAGTTTCACATACTGTGTTTTATCGTTAGTTTTCATGAAGCTAAGTTGTATTTTCTCAAACATGTTAAATAGTTAGATTTCATGAAGGGAAGCACATGTTTTTACACACAGGGTTGAATAGTTACTTTTGAAAAAGTTAAGCACTTATTTCCACATACTGTGTTGTATCGTGAATTTTCATGAAGTTAAGCATGTACATTCTCCTACAGTTTTATATTGTAAGTTTTCATGAAGTTAAGCACATAGTTTTACAAACAGAGTTGCATCATAAATTTTCATGAAGTTAAGCACATGGTTTCACTCAAAGTGTTGTACGGGTAGTTTTCATGAAGTTCAGCATGTAGTTTCACACACAGTGTTGTATCTTTAGTGTTGAAGAAGTTAAGCCCATAGTCTCACACACAGTGTTGTATCGTTAGTTTTCATTAAGTTAAGCACGTAGATTCTCACCCAATATTATATCGTTAGTTTTGAAGAAGTTAAGCACTTAGTTTCACATACTGTGTTGTATCATTAGTTTTCATGAAGCTAAGCACGTAGTTTGTCATACAGTGTTATATAGTGAGATTTCATGAAGATAAGCACAAACTTTCACACACAGTGTTGTGTAGTTACTTTTGAAGAAGTTTAGCAGTTTTTCCACATTGTGTGTTGTATCATTAGTTTTCATGAAGTTAAGCATGTAGATTCTACTCCAGTTTTATATAGTAAGTTTTCATGAACCTAAGCACATGGTTTCACTCAAAGTGTTGTACAGGCAGTTTTCTTGAAGTTCAGCATGTTGTTTCACACACAGTGTTGTATCGTTAGTTTTCATAAAGTTAAGCACATAGATTCTCACCCAATATTATATCGTTAGTTTTGAAGAAGGTAAGCACTTAGTTCCACATATTGCGTTGTATCGTTAGTTTTCATGAAGCTAAGCACATAGATTCTCATACAGTTTTATATAGTTAGATTTCATGAAGTTAAACACATACTTTCACACACAGTGTTGTACAGTTACTTTTGAAGAAGTTTAGCACTTAGTTCCACATACTGTGTTGTATCGTTAGTTTTCATGAAGTTAAGTATGTAGTTTCTCAGACAGTGTTATATAGTTAGATTTCAGGAAGTTAAGCACGCAGTTTCTCACACAATGTTGTATCGTTAGCTTTGAAGAAGTTAAGCACTTATTTCCACATACTGTGTTGTATCGTTAGATTTCATGAAGATAAGCATGTAGATTCTCCTACAGTGTTATATAGTAAGTTTTCATGAAGGTAAGCACATAGTTTTACACACAGAGTTGCATCATAAGTTTTCATGAAGTTAAGCACATACTTTCACACACGGTGTTGTATAGTTACTTTTGAAGAAGTTTAGCACTTAGTTCCACATACTGTGTTGTATCGGTAGTTTTCATGAAGTTAAGTATGTAGTTTCTCAGACAGTGTTATATAGTTAGATTTCATGAAGTTAAGCACGCAGTTTCTCACACAATGTTGTATCGTTAGTTTTGAAGAAGTTAAGCACTTATTTCCACAAACTGTGTTGTATCGTTAGATTTCATGAAGATAAGCATGTAGATTCTCCTACAGTGTTATATAGTAAGTTTTCATGAAGGTAAGCACATAGTTTTACACACAGAGTAGCATCATAAGTTTTCATGAAGTTAAGCACATAGTTTCACTCAAAATGTTGTACCGCTAGATTTCATGAAGTTCAGCAAGTAGTTTCATACATGGTGTTGTATCATTAGTTTTGAAGAAGTTAAGCACGTAGTATCGTTAGTTTTGGAGAAGTTAAGCACTTAGTTTCACATACTGTGTTGTATCGTTAGTTTTCATGTAGCTAAGTACGTATTTTCTCATACAGTGTTATATAGTTAGTTTTCATAAAGTTAAGCACATATTTTCAACACAGTGTTGTATCGTTACTTTTGAAGAAGTTTAGCACTTAGTTCCACATACTGTGTTGTATCGTTAGTTTTCATGAAGTTAAATATGTAGTTTCTCATACAGTGTTACATCATTAGATTTCATGAAGTTAAGCACATATTTACACACACAGTATTGGATCGTTACTTTTGAAGTAGTTTAGCACTTAGATTCACATATTGTGTTTTATCCTTAGTTTTCTTTATGCTAAGTATGTCGTTTCTCAAACAGTGTTAAATAGTTAGATTTCATGAAGTTAAGCACATGTTTCACAAACAGTGTTGTATCGTTACTTTTGAAGAAGTTAAGCACTTATTTCCACATACTGTGTTGTATCGTGAATGTTCATGAAGTTAAGCATGTACATTCTCCTACAGTTTTATAATGTAAGTTTTCATGAAGTTAAGCACATAGTTTTACATACAGAGTTGCATCATAAATTTTCATGAAGTTAAGCACATGGTTTCACTCAAAGTGTTGTACGGGTAGTTTTCATGAAGTTCCGCATGTAGTTTCACACACATTGTTGTATCGTTAGTTCTGAAGAAGTTAAGAACACAGTTGCACATACTGTGTTGTATCGTTAGTTTTGAAGACGTTAGGCACGTAGTTTCACACACAGTGTTGTATCGTTAGCTTTGGAGAAGTTAAGCACTTTGTTTCATATACTGTGTTGTATCGTTAGTTTTCAAGAAGCCAAGTAGGTGTTTTCTCATTCAGTGTTATATAGTTAGTTTTCATTAAGTTAAGCACATATTTTCAAACACAGAGTTGTGTCGTTACTTTTGAAGAAGTTTAGCACTTAGTTCCACATACTGTGTTGTATCGCTAGTTTTCATGAAGTTAAGTATGTAGTTTCTCATACAGTGTTACATCATTAGATTTCATGAAGTTAAGCACATATTTACACACACAGTATTGGATCGTTACTTTGAAGTAGTTTAGCCCTTAGTTTCACATACTCTGTTTTATCATTAGTTTTCATGATGCTAAGTATGTCGTTTCTCAAACAGTGTTAAATAGTTAGATTTCATGAAGTTAAGCACATGTTTTCACACACAGTGTTGTATCCTTACTTTTGAAGAAGTTAGGCTCTTATTTCCACATACTGTGTTGTATCGTGAGTTTTCATGAAGTTAAGCTTGTAGATTCTCCTACAGTTTTATATAGTAAGTTTTCATGAAATTAAGCACATGTTTTCAATCAAAGTGTTGTACCGATAGTTTTCATGAAGTTCAGCATGTAGTTTCACACACAGTGTTGTATGGTTAGGTTTCATAAAGTTAAGCACGTATATTCTCACCCAATATTATATCGTTAGTTTTGAAGAAGTTAAGCACTTAGTTTCACACACAGTGTAGTATCGTTAGTTTTCATGAAGCTAAGTACGTAGATTCTCATACAATGTTATATAGTTAGGTTTCATGAAGTTGAGCACATAGTTTTACACCCAGTGTTGGATCCTTACCCTAGAAGAAGTTTAGCACTTATTTCCATACACTGTGTTATATCGTTAGTTTTCATGAAGGTAAGCATGTAGATACTCCTACAGTTTTATATAGTAAGTTTTCATGAAGTTAAGCACATGGTTTCACTCAAAGTGTTGTACGGGTAGTTTTCTTGAAGTTCAGCATGTAGTTTCACACACAGTGTTGTATCGTTAGTGTTGAAGAAGTTAAGCCCATAGTCTCACACACAGTGTTGTATCGTTAGTTTTCATTAAGTTAAGCACATAGATTCTCACCCAATATTATATCGTTAGTTTTGAAGAAGTTAAGCACATAGTTTCACATACTGTGTTGTATCGTTAGTTTTCAGGCAGCTAAGCACGTAGTTTCTCATACAGTGTTATATAGTCAGATTTCATGAAGATAAGCACAAACTTTCACACACAGTGTTATGTAGTTACTTTTGAAGAAGTTTAGCACTTTTTCCACATTGTGTGTTGTATCATTAGTTTTCATGAAGTTAAGCATGTAGATTCTCCTACAGTTTTATATCGTAAGTTTTCATGAAGTTAAGCACATGGTTTCACTCAAAGTGTTGTATCGATAGTTTTCATGAAGTTCAGCATGTAGTTTCACACAAAGTGTTGTATCGTTAGTTTTGAAGAAGTTAAACACATAGTCTCACACAGAGTGTTGTATCGTTAGGTTTCATAAAGTTAAGCACGTACATTCTCTCCCAATATTATATCGTTAGTTTTGAAGAAGTTAAGCACTTAGTTTCACATACTGTGTTGTATCGTTAGTTTTCATGAAGCTAAGTACATAGATTCTCATAAAGTGTTATATAGTTATGTTTCATGAAGTTGACACATAGTTTTACACCCAGTGTTGGATCGTTACTTTAGACGAAGTTTAGCACTTATTTCCACATACTGAGTTGTATCGTTAGTTTTCATGAAGATAAGTATGTGGATTCTCCTACAGTGTTATATAGTAAGTTTTAATGAAGTTAAGCACATAGTTTTACACACAGAGTTGCATCATAAGTTTTCGTGAAGTTAAGCACATAGTTTCACTCAAAGTGTTGTACTGGTAGATTTCATGAAGTTCAGCAAGTAGTTTCACACACAGTGTTGTATCGTTCGTTTTGAAGAAGTTAAGCACGTAGTTTCACACACAGTGTTGTATCGTTAGTTTTGGAGAAGTTAAGCACTTATTGTCACATACTGTGTTGTATCGTTAGTTTTCATGTAGCTAAGAACGTATTTTCTCATACAGTGTTACATACTTAGTTTTCATTAAGTTAAGCACTTCTTTTGAAACACAGTGTTGTATCGTTACTTTTGAAGAAGTTTAGCACTTAGTTCCACATACTGTGTTGTATCGTTACTTTTCATGAAGATAAGTATGTAGATTCTCCTACAGTGTTATATAGTAAGTTTTCATGAAGTTAAGCACATAGTTTTACACACAGAGTTGCATCATAAGTTTTCATGAATTTAAGCACATGGTTTCACTCAAAGTGTTGTAAGGGTAGTTTTCATGAAGTTCAGCATGTAGTTTCACACACAGTGTTGTATCGTTAGTGTTGAAGAAGTTAAGCACATAGTTTCACATACTGTGTTGTATCATTAGTTTTCATGAAGCTAAGCACGTAGTTTCTCATACAGTGTTATATAGTCAGATTTAATGAAGATAAGCACAAACGTTCACAGACAGTGTTGTATAGTTACTTTCGAATGACTTTAGCACTTATTTCCACATAGTGTGTTGTATCATTAGTTTTCATGAATTTAAGCATGTAGATTCTCCTACAGTTTTATATAGTACGTTTTCATGAAGTTAAGCAGATGGTTTCACTCAAAGTGTTGTACCGGCAGTTTTCATGAAGTTCAGCATGTAGTTTCACACACAGTGTTGTATCGTTAGTTTTGAAGATGTTAAGCACATAGTCTCACACACAGTGTTGTATCGTTAGTTTTCATAAAGTTAAGCACATAGATTCTCACCGAATATTATATCGTTAGTTTTGAAGAAGGTATGCACATAGTTTCACATACTGTGTTGTATCTTTAGTTTTCAGGAAGCTAAGCACGTAGTTTCTCATACAGTGTTATATAGTCAGATTTCATGAAGATAAGCACAAACTTTCACACACAGTGTTATGTAGTTACTTTTGAAGAAGTTTAGCACTTTTTCCACATTGTGTGTTGTATCATTAGTTTTCATGAAGTTAAGCATGTAGATTCTCCTACAGTTTTATATCGTAAGTTTTCATGAAGTTAAGCACATGGTTTCACTCAAAGTGTTGTACCGATAGTTTTCATGAAGTTCAGCATGTAGTTTCACACAAAGTGTTGTATCGTTAGTTTTGAAGAAGTTAAACACATAGTCTCACACAGAGTGTTGTATCGTTAGGTTTCATAAAGTTATGCACGTACATTCTCTCCCAATATTATATCGTTAGTTTTGAAGAAGTTAAGCACTTAGTTTCACATACTGTGTTGTATCGTTAGTTTTCATGAAGCTAAGTACATAGATTCTCATAAAGTGTTATATACTTATGTTTCATGAAGTTGACACATAGTTTTACACCCAGTGTTGGATCGTTACTTTAGACGAAGTTTAGCACTTATTTCCACATACTGAGTTGTATCGTTAGTTTTCATGAAGATAAGTATGTGGATTCTCCTACAGTGTTATATAGTAAGTTTTAATGATGTTAAGCACATAGTTTTACACACAGAGTTGCATCATAAGTTTTCGTGAAGATAAGCACATAGTTTCACTCAAAGTTTTGTACCGGTAGATTTCATGAAGTTCAGCAAGTAGTTTCACACACAGTGTTGTATCGTTAGTTTTGGAGAAGTTAAGCACTTATTGTCACATACTGCGTTGTATCGTTATTTTTCATGTAGCTAAGAACGTATTTTCTCATACAGTGTTACATACTTAGATTTCATTAAGTTAAGCACTTCTTTTCAAACACAGTGTTGTATCGTTACTTTTGAAGAAGTTTAGCACTTAGTTCCACATACTGTGTTGTATCGTTAGATTTCATGAAGATAAGTATGTAGATTCTCCTACAGTGTTATATAGTAAATTTTCATGAAGGTAAGCACATAGTTTTACACACAGAGTTGCACCATAAGTTTTCATGAATTTAAGCACATGGTTTCACTCAAAGTGTTGGACCGGCAGTTTTCATGAAGTTCAGCATGTTGTTTCACACACAGTGTTGTATCGTTAGTTTAGATAAAGTTAAGCACATAGATTCTCACCCAATATTATATCGTTAGTTTTGAAGAAGGTAAGCACTTAGTTCCACATATTGCGTTGTATCGTTATTTTTCATGAAGCTAAGCACGTAGATTCTCATACAGTTTTATATAGTTAGATTTCATAAAGTTAAACACATACTTTCACACATAGTGTTGTATAGTTACTTTTGAAGTAGTTTAGCACTTAGTTCCACATACTGTGTTGTATCGTTAGTTTTCATGAAGTTAAGTATGTAGTTTCTCAGACAGTGTTATATAGTTAGATTTCATGAAGTTAAGCACGCACTTTCTCACACAATGTTGTATCGTTAGCTTTGAAGAAGTTAAGCACTTATTTCCACATACTGTGTTGTATCGTTTGATTTCATGAAGATAAGCATGTAGATTCTCCTACAGTGTTATATAGTAAGTTTTCATGAAGGTAAGCACATAGTTTTACACACAGAGTTGCATCATAAGTTTTCATGAAGTTAAGCACATAGTTTCACTCAAAGTGTTTTACCGGTAGATTTCATGAAGTTCAGCAAGTAGTTTCATACATGGTGTTGTATCATTAGTTTTGAAGAAGTTAAGCACGTAGTTTCCCACACAGTGTTGTATCGTTAGTTTTGGAGAAGTTAAGTACTTAGTTTCACATACTGTGTTGTATCGTTAGTTTTCATGTAGCTAAGTACATATTTTCTCATACAGTGTTATATAGTTAGATTTCATTAAGTTAAGCACATATTTTCAACACAGTGTTGTATCGTTACTTTTAAAGAAGTTTAGCACTTAGTTCCACACACTGTGTTGTATCGTTAGTTTTCATGGAGTTAAGTATGTAGTTTCTCATACAGTGTTACATCATTAGATTTCTTGAAGTTAAGCACATATTTACACACACAGTATTGGATCGTTACTTTTGAAGTAGTTTATCACTTAGTTTTACATACTGTGTTTTATCGTTAGTTTTCATGAAGCTAAGTTGTATTTTCTCAAACATGTTAAATAGTTAGATTTCATGAAGGGAAGCACATGTTTTTACACACAGGGTTGAATAGTTACTTTTGAAAAAGTTAAGCACTTATTTCCACATACTGTGTTGTATCGTGAATTTTCATGAAGTTAAGCATGTACATTCTCCTACAGTTTTATATTGTAAGTTTTCATGAAGTTAAGCACATAGTTTTACAAACAGAGTTGCATCATAAATTTTCATGAAGTTAAGCACATGGTTTCACTCAAAGTGTTGTACGGGTAGTTTTCATGAAGTTCAGCATGTAGTTTCACACACAGTGTTGTATCGTTTGTGTTGAAGAAGTTAAGCCCATAGTCTCACACACAGTGTTGTATCGTTAGTTTTCATTAAGTTAAGCACGTAGATTCTCACCCAATATTATATCGTTAGTTTTGAAGAAGTTAAGCACTTAGTTTCACATACTGTGTTGTATCATTAGTTTTCATGAAGCTAAGCACGTAGTTTGTCATACAGTGTTATATAGTGAGATTTCATGAAGATAAGCACAAACTTTCACACACAGTGTTGTGTAGTTACTTTTGAAGAAGTTTAGCAGTTTTTCCACATTGTGTGTTGTATCATTAGTTTTCATGAAGTTAAGCATGTAGATTCTACTCCAGTTTTATATAGTAAGTTTTCATGAACCTAAGCACATGGTTTCACTCAAAGTGTTGTACAGGCAGTTTTCTTGAAGTTCAGCATGTTGTTTCACACACAGTGTTGTATCGTTAGTTTTCATAAAGTTAAGCACATAGATTCTCACCCAATATTATATCGTTAGTTTTGAAGAAGGTAAGCACTTAGTTCCACATATTGCGTTGTATCGTTAGTTTTCATGAAGCTAAGCACATAGATTCTCATACAGTTTTATATAGTTAGATTTCATGAAGTTAAACACATACTTTCACACACAGTGTTGTACAGTTACTTTTGAAGAAGTTTAGCACTTAGTTCCACATACTGTGTTGTATCGTTAGTTTTCATGAAGTTAAGTATGTAGTTTCTCAGACAGTGTTATATAGTTAGATTTCAGGAAGTTAAGCACGCAGTTTCTCACACAATGTTGTATCGTTAGCTTTGAAGAAGTTAAGCACTTATTTCCACATACTGTGTTGTATCGTTAGATTTCATGAAGATAAGCATGTAGATTCTCCTACAGTGTTATATAGTAAGTTTTCATGAAGGTAAGCACATAGTTTTACACACAGAGTTGCATCATAAGTTTTCATGAAGTTAAGCACATACTTTCACACACGGTGTTGTATAGTTACTTTTGAAGAAGTTTAGCACTTAGTTCCACATACTGTGTTGTATCGGTAGTTTTCATGAAGTTAAGTATGTAGTTTCTCAGACAGTGTTATATAGTTAGATTTCATGAAGTTAAGCACGCAGTTTCTCACACAATGTTGTATCGTTAGTTTTGAAGAAGTTAAGCACTTATTTCCACAAACTGTGTTGTATCGTTAGATTTCATGAAGATAAGCATGTAGATTCTCCTACAGTGTTATATAGTAAGTTTTCATGAAGGTAAGCACATAGTTTTACACACAGAGTTGCATCATAAGTTTTCATGAAGTTAAGCACATAGTTTCACTCAAAATGTTGTACCGCTAGATTTCATGAAGTTCAGCAAGTAGTTTCATACATGGTGTTGTATCATTAGTTTTGAAGAAGTTAAGCACGTAGTATCGTTAGTTTTGGAGAAGTTAAGCACTTAGTTTCACATACTGTGTTGTATCGTTAGTTTTCATGTAGCTAAGTACGTATTTTCTCATACAGTGTTATATAGTTAGTTTTCATAAAGTTAAGCACATATTTTCAACACAGTGTTGTATCGTTACTTTTGAAGAAGTTTAGCACTTAGTTCCACATACTGTGTTGTATCGTTAGTTTTCATGAAGTTAAATATGTAGTTTCTCATACAGTGTTACATCATTAGATTTCATGAAGTTAAGCACATATTTACACACAGAGTATTGGATCGTTACTTTTGAAGTAGTTTAGCACTTAGATTCACATATTGTGTTTTATCCTTAGTTTTCTTTATGCTAAGTATGTCGTTTCTCAAACAGTGTTAAATAGTTAGATTTCATGAAGTTAAGCACATGTTTCACAAACAGTGTTGTATCGTTACTTTTGAAGAAGTTAAGCACTTATTTCCACATACTGTGTTGTATCGTGAATGTTCATGAAGTTAAGCATGTACATTCTCCTACAGTTTTATAATGTAAGTTTTCATGAAGTTAAGCACATAGTTTTACATACAGAGTTGCATCATAAATTTTCATGAAGTTAAGCACATGGTTTCACTCAAAGTGTTGTACGGGTAGTTTTCATGAAGTTCAGCATGTAGTTTCACACACAGTGTTGTATCGTTTGTGTTGAAGAAGTTAAGCCCATAGTCTCACACACAGTGTTGTATCGTTAGTTTTCATTAAGTTAAGCACGTAGATTCTCACCCAATATTATATCGTTAGTTTTGAAGTTAAGCACTTAGTTTCACATACTGTGTTGTATCATTAGTTTTCATGAAGCTAAGGACGTAGTTTGTCATACAGTGTTATATAGTGAGATTTCATGAAGATAAGCACAAACTTTCACACACAGTGTTGTGTAGTTACTTTTGAAGAAGTTTAGCAGTTTTTCCACATTGTGTGTTGTATCATTAGTTTTCATGAAGTTAAGCATGTAGATTCTACTCCAGTTTTATATAGTAAGTTTTCATGAACCTAAGCACATGGTTTCACTCAAAGTGTTGTACCGGTAATTTTCATGAAGTTCAGCATGTAGTTTCACACACAGTGTTTTATCGTTAGTTTTGAAGATGTTAAGCACATAGTCTCACACACAGTGTTGTATCGTTAGTTTTCATTAAGTTAAGCACGTAGATTCTCACCCAATATTATATCATTATTTGAAGAAATTAAGCACTTAATTTCACATACTGTGTTGTACCGTTAGTTTTCATGAAGCTAAGTACGTAGATTCTCATACAGTGTTATATAGTTAGGTTTCATGAAGTTGAGCACATAGTTTCACACACAGTGTTGGATCGTTACTTTTGAGGAAGTTTAGCACTTATTTCCACATACTGTGTGGTATCATTATTTTTCATGAAGATAAGCATGTAGATTCTCCTGCAGTTTTATATAGTAAGTTTTCATGAAGTTAAGCACATGGTTTCACTCAAAGTGTTGTACCGATAGTTTTCATGAAGTTCAGCATGTAGTTTCACACAAAGTGTTGTATTGTTAGTTTTGAAGAAGTTAAACACATAGTCTCACACAGAATGTGGTATCGTTAGGTTTCATAAAGTTAAGCACGTACATTCTCACCCAATATTATATCGTTAGTTTTGATGAAGTTAAGCACTTAGTTTCACATACTGTGTTGTATCGTTAGTTTTCATGAAGCTAAGTACGTAGATTCTCTTACAGTGTTATATAGTTAGGTTTCATGAAGTTGAGCACATTGTTTTACTCCCAGTGTTGGATCTTTACTTTAGACGAAGTTTAGCACTTATTTCCACATATTGAGTTGTATCGTTAGTTTTCATGAAGATAAGTATGTGGATTCTCCTACAGTGTTATATAGTAAGTTTTAATGAAGTTAAGTACATAGTTTTACACACAGAGTTGCATCATAAGTTTTCGTGAAGTTAAGCACATAGTTTCACTCAAAGTGTTGTACCGGTAGATTTCATGAAGTTCAGCAAGTAGTTTCACACACAGTGTTGTATCGTTCGTTTTGAAGGAGTTAAGCACGTAGTTTCACACACAGTGCTGTATCGTTAGTTTTGGAGAAGTTAAGCACTTATTGTCACATACTGAGTTGTATCGTTAGTTTTCATGTAGCTAAGAACATATTTTCTCATACAGTGTTACAAGGTTAGTTTTCATTAAGTTAAGCACTTTTTTTCAAACACAGTGTTGTATCGTTACTTTTGAAGAAGTTTAGCACTTAGTTCCACATACTGTGTTGTATCGTTAGTTTTCATGAAGATAAGTATGTAGTTTCTCCTACAGTGTTATATAGTAAGTTTTCATGAATTTAAGCACATAGTTTTACACACAGAGTTGCATCATAAGTTTTCATGAAGTTAAGCACATGGTTTCACTCAAAGTGTTGTATGGGTAGTTTTCATGAAGTTCAGCATGTAGTTTCACACACAGTGTTGTATCGTTAGTGTTGAAGAAGTTAGGCTCTTATATCCACATACTGTGTTGTATCGCGAGTTTTCATGAAGTTAAGCATGTAGATTCTCCTACAGTTTTATATTGCAAGTTTTCATGAAGTTAAGCACATAGTTTTACACGCAGAGTTGCATCATAAGTTTTCATGAAGTTAAGCACATGTTTTCAATCAAAGTGTTGTAAGGGTAGTTTTCATGAAGTTCAGCATGTAGTTTCACACACAGTGTTATATCGTTAGTGTTGAAGAAGTTAGGCTCTTATTTCCACATAATGTGTTGTATCGTGAGTTTTCATGAAGTTAAGCATGTAGATTCTCCTACAGTTTTATATTGCAAGTTTTCATTAAGTTAAGCACATTGTTTTACACACAGAGTTGCATCATAAATTTTCATGAAGTTAAGCACATGGTTTCACTCAAAGTGTTGTACCGGTAATTTTCATGAATTCAGCATGTAGTTTCACACACAGTGTTTTATCGTTAGTTTTGAAGATGTTAAGCACATAGTCTCACACACAATGTTGTATCATTAGTTTTCATAAAGTTAAGCACGTAGATTCTCACCCAATATTATATCATTATTTGAAGAAGTTAAGCACTTAGTTTCACATACTGTGTTGTACCGTTATTTTTCATGAAGCTAAGTACGTAGATTCTCATACAGTGTTATATAGTTAGGTTTCATGAAGTTGAGCACATAGTTTCACACACAGTGTTGGATCGTTACTTTTGAGGAAGTTTAGCACTTATTTCCACATACTGTGTTGTATCATTAGTTTTCATGAAGTTAAGCATGTAGATTCTCCTACAGTTTTTTTTTATTTTAATTTTAAATAGCTTGTTTTACATGTCAATCCCAGTTCCCTCTCCCTCCCCTCCTCCCGCACTCTCCTTCCACCCTCCCTCCCACCCTATTGTCAAATCCTTCCACAAAGGGGATGTCTAGAGTCTATCATTTTACTCTTGTTAGGGTCAAGGCACTCCCCTAAGAGTCCAGGCTGAGAGAGCATCTCTCTTTGTGCTATAGGCACATGAAGACAGATTGTATACCGGGGATAGACACTGATCCACAGCTCAGAGCCCCATAGGTTTTCCAGGCCTTCTCACTGACACTCACATTTGGGGGGTCCAGATCAGTCCCATTCTGGCCTCCCCACTGTCGGTCTGGGGTCCAAGAGCACTCCCCTGTTCAGATCAGCTGTCTCTGCTGGTTTTGCCAGCCCATTCTTTGCCAATTTGCTCATCATTCCTCTCTCTCTGTCACTGGGTTCCTTGGGTTCAGTTCAGTGCTTAGTTGTGTGTTTGCCTCTGCTTCCATCAGTCCCAGGATGAAGGCTCCCGGATAGTTATAGACATCAAGTTCATTATCAGGAATGGGCATTCGAGGTGGTCCTTCCACTATTGCTTAGCTTGCCAATTGATGTTATACCTTTAGATCACTCGAGGTCTCTCTGGTGCCTGATCTGTCTTCGATCCTATGATTCCCTCTCCCCCCTATTCTACCACCATCCCCTCAACTTCCTGTTCCCCCATGACCAACTCCCTTCCTCTTTATCCCCTCTATTCTTCCCAGGTCCCACTACCCCCCTCGCCCTGTTCCCCATCCATTCAGAGGATCTTGTCTCCATCCTCTTCTCTTGGGTATTATGCATATATGCATATCTTTTAGGTTCTTTCCTGTTTCCCAGACTCTCTATCTGTGGAAGTGCAGACTGGCACTATCCTGATCCATATCTAAAATCCATATATGAGTGAGTACATACCATGTTTGTCTTTTTGCGACTGGGTTACCTCACTCAGGATGGTTTCTTCCAGTGCTATCCATTTCCCTGCGAATTTCAAGATTCCATTGTTTTTTTCTGCTGAGTAATACTCCATTGTGTAAATGTACCACATTTTCTCTATCCACTCTTCAGTTGAGGGGCATCTAGGTTGCTTCCAGGTTCTGGCTATTACAAACAATGCTGCTATGAACATAGTGGAGCAGATGCCCTTGTTGTATGAACCTGCCTCATTTGGATAAATGCCTAAGAGTGGAATTGCTGGGTCTAGTGGTAGATTAATTCCCATTTTCCTGAGGAATCTCCATACTGATTTCCAAAGAGGCTGTATGAGTTGGCATTCCCACCAGCAGTGGAGGAGTGTTCCTCTCTCTCCACATCCCCTCCAGCATAAATTGTCTTCGGTGTTTTTGATTCTAGCCATTCTGACAGGAGTAAGATGGTATCTCAGAGTTGTTTTGATTTGCATTTCCCTGATGGCTAAGGATGTTGAGCACTTTCTTAAGTGTCTCTTGGCCATTTTAGCCTCCTCTACTGAGAATTCTCTATTTAGCTCTGTACCCCACCTTTCAAGTGGATCCTTTGGTGTTTTGGAGACTTGTTTCTTGAGTTCTTTGTAAATTTTGGAGATTAGCCCTCTGTCAGATGTAGGGTTAGTGAATATCTTTTCCCATTCTGTGGCCTGCCTTTTTGTCTTTTTGATTGTGTCCTTTGCCTTACAGAAGCTTTTTAGTTTCAGAAGGTCCCATTTGTTAATTGTTGATCTCAGTGCCTGTGCCACTGGTGTTATGTTTAGGAAGTGGTCTCCTGTACCAACTCGTTGAAGAGTATCTCCCACTTTCTCTTCTAAAAGTTTCAGTGTGGCTGGATGTATGTTGAGATCTTTGATCCATTTGGACTTAAGTTTTGTACAAGGCGATAAACATGGATCTATCTGCAGTCTTCTGTATACCACTACCCAGTTATGCCAGCACCATTTGTTGAAGATGCTTTCTTTTTTCCACTGTACAGTTTTAGCTTCTTTGTCAAAAATCAGGTGTTCATAGGTGTGTGGGTTAAAATTAGGGCTTTCGATTCGGTTCCATTGGTCTACCTGCCTATTTTTGTGCCAATACCAAGCTGTTTTCAGGACTATAGCTCTATAATAGAGCTTGAAGTCAGGTATGGTGATGCCTCCTGAAGTTCCTTTATTGTATAGGGATGTTTTGGCTATCCTGGGCCTTTTGTTTTTCCATATAAAGTTGCTTAATGTTCTTTCCAGGTCCTTGAAAAATTGTGATGGAATTTTGATAGGGATTGCATTGAATCTATAGACTGCTTTTGGCAAGATTGCCATTTTTATTATGTTGATCCTACCAATCCAAGAGCATGGGAGATCTTTCCATTTTCTGGTATCTTCTTTGATTTCTTTCTTCAAAGACACAAAGTTCTTGATATACAGGTCTTTCACTTCCTTGGCTAACGACAGGCCCCTCCAAGACCCCAACCCAGGGAGCCCAGCTTCAGGTGAGATTGGGTCCCCGGCTGGGACCACCCACCCATCACCCATACCCCCCATCTTCGGGGCCGCTCCCGGCTTCTAGAAGAGCCGCCCACACAGGAAAGAGATCAGCCGCTCCAAGACCCCAACCCAGCAAGCCCAGCTTCAGGTGAGATTGGGTCCCCGGTTGGGACCACCCGCCCATCACACATCCCCCTCCATCTTCGGGGCCGCTCCCGGCTTCCAGAAGAGCCGCCCACACAGGAAAGAGATCAGCCCCTCCAAGACCCAACCCAGCGAGCCCAGCTTCAGGTGAGATTGGGTCCCCGGCTGGAACCACCCGCGCATCACCCGTCCCTCTCCTACAGTTTTATATAGTAAGTTTTCATGAAGTTAAGCACAGGGTTTCACACAAAGTGTTGTACCGGTAGTTTTCATGAAGTTCAGCATGTAGTTTCACACACAGTGTTGTATCGTTAGTTTTAAAGATGTTAAGCACATAGTCTCACACACAGTGTTGTATCGTTAGTTTTCATAAAGTTAAGCACGTAGATTCTCACCCAATATTATATCGTTAGTTTTGAAGAAGTTAAGCACTTAGTTTCACATACTGTGTTGTATCGTTAGTTTTCATGAAGCTAAGGACCTAGTTTCTCATACAATGTTATATAGTCAGATTTCATGAAGCTAAGCACAACTTTCAAACACAGTGTTGTATAGTTACTTTCGAAGAAGTTTAGCACTTATTTCCACATACTGTGTTGTATCGTTAATTTTCATGAAGTTAAGCATGTAGAATCTCCTACAGTTTTAGATAGTACGTTTTCATGAAGTTAAGCACATGGTTTCACTCAAAGGGTTGTACCGGTAGTTTTCATGAAGTTCAGCATGTAGTTTCACACAAAGTGTTTTATCGTTAGTTTTGAAGAAGTTAAGCACATAGTCTCACACACAGTGTTGTATCGTTAGTTTTCATAAAGTTAAGCACGTAGATTCTCACCCAATATTATTTCGTTAGTTTTGAAGAAGTTAAGCACATGGTTTCACATATAGTGTTGTATCGTTAGTTTTCATGAAGTTTAGCATGTAGATTCTCCTACAGTGTTATATAGTAAGTTTTCATGAAGTTAAGCACATAGATTTAAACACAGAGTTGGATCATAAGTTTTCATGAAGTTAAGGCCATAGTTTCACTCAAAGTGTTGTACCGGTAGATTTCATGAAGTAGATTTCATGAAGTAGTTTCACACACAGTGTTGTATCGTTAGTTTTCATGTAGCTAAGTACGTATTTTCTCATACAGTGTTATATAGTTAGTTTTCATTAAGTTAAGCACATATTTTCAAACACAGTGTTTTATCGTTACTTTTGAAGAAATTAGCACTTAATCCACATACATGTTGTATCGTTAGTTTTCATGAAGCTAAGTACGTAGATTCTCATACAGTGTTATATAGTTAGATTTCATGAAGTTGAGCGCATAGTTTCACACACAGTGTTGGATCGTTACTTTTGAAGAAGTTTAGCACTTATTTCCACATACTGTGTTGTATTGTTTGTTTTCATGAAGTTAAGCATGTAGTTTCTCTTACATTGTTACATCGTTAGATTTCATGAAGTTAAGCACATATTTACACACACATTGTTGTATCGTTACTTTTGAAGAAGTTTAGCACTTAGTTTCACATAGTGTGTTGTATCGTTAGTTTTCATGAATCTAAGTATGTAGTCTTTCAAACAGTGTTATATAGGTAGATTTCATGAAGTTAGGCACATAGATTTACACACAGAGTTGGATCATAAGTTTTCAAGGAGTTAAGCACATAGTTTCACTCAAAGTGTTGTACCAGTAGTTTTCATGAAGTTCAGCATGTAGTTTCACACACAGTGTTGTATCGTTAGTTTTGAAGAAGTTAAGCACATAGTCTCAAACACAGTGTTGTATCGTTAGTTTTCATAAACTTAAGCACGTAGATTCTCACCCAATATTATTTCGTTAGTTTTGAAGAAGTTAAGCACTTAGTTTCACATACTGTGTTGTATCATTAGTTTTCATGAAGCTAAGTACGTAGATTCTCATACAGTGTTACATAGTTAGGTTTCAAGAAGTTGAGCACATAGTTTCACACACAGTGTTGGATCGTTACTTTTGAAGAAGTTTAGCACTTAGTTCCTCATACTGTGTTGTATCGTTAGTTTTCATGAAGTTAAGTATGTAGTTTCTCAGACAGTGTTATATAGTTAGATATGATGAAGTTAAGAACGCAGTTTCTCACACAATGTTGTATCGTTAGTTTTGAAGAATTAAGCACTTATTTCCACATACTGTGTTGTATCGTTTTTATGAAGTTAAGCATGTAGATTTTCCTACAGTGTTATATAGTAAGTTTTCATGAAGTTACGCACATAGTTTCACTCAAAGTGTTTTACCTGTAGATTGCATGAAGTTAAGCAAGGAGTTTCACACACAGTGTTGTATCGTTAGTTTTGAAGAAGATAAGCACGTAGTTTCACACACAGTTCTGTATCGTTAGTTTTGAAAAAGTTAAGCACTTTATTTCACATACTGTGTTGCATCGTTAGTTTTCATGTAGCTAAGTATGTATTTTCTTATACAGTGTTATATAGTTAGTTTTCATTAAGTTAAGCACATATTTTCAAACACAGTGTTGTATCGTTACTTAGAAGAAATTTAGCACTTAGTCCCACAAACTGTGTTGTATCGTTAGTTTTCAAGAAGCTACGTACGTAGTTTCTCAAACAGTGTTATATAGTAACATTTCATAAATTTAAGCACATGTTTTCACACACAGAGTTGTATCTTTACTTTTGAAGAAGTTTAGCACTTATTTCCACATACTGTGTTGTATCTTTAGTTTTCATGAGGTTAAGCTTGTAGATTTTCCTACAGTGTTATATAGTAAGTTTTCATGAAGTTACGCACATAGTTTTATACACAGAGTTGCATCATAAGTTTTCATGAAGTTAAGCACATAGTTTCACTCAAAGTGTTTTACCTGTAGATTTCATGAAGTTAAGCAAGGAGTTTCACACACAGTGTTGTATCGTTAGTTTTGAAGAAGATAAGCACGTAGTTTCACACACAGTTCTGTATCGTTAGTTTTGAAGAAGTTAAGCACTTTATTTCACATACTGTGTTTCATCGTTAGTTTTCATGTAGCTAAGTATGTATTTTCTTATACAGTGTTATATAGTTAGTTTTCATTAAGTTAAGCACATATTTTCAAACACAGTGTTGTATCGTTACTTTGAAGAAGTTTAGCACTTAGTCCCACATACTGTGTTGTATCGTTAGTTTTCAAGAAGCTACGTATGTAGTTTCTCAAACAGTGTTATATAGTAACATTTCATAAATTTAAGCACATGTTTTCACACACAGAGTTGTATCGTTACTTTTGAAGAAGTTTAGCACATATTTCCACATACTGTGTTGTATCGTTAGTTTTCATGAGGTTAAGCATGTAGATTCTCCTACAGTTTTTTATAGTAAGTTTTCACGAAGTTAAGCACATGGTTTCACTCAAAGTGTTGTACCGGTAGTTTTCATGAAGATCAGCATGTAGTTTCACACACAGTGTTGTATCGTTAGTTTTGAAGAAGTTAAGCACATAGTCTCACACACAGTTTTGTATCGTTAGTTTTGAAGAAGTTAAGCACATAGTTTCACATACTGTGTTATATCGTTAGTTTTCATGAAGCTAAGTACGTAGTTTCTCATACAGTGTTATATAGTCAGATTTAATGAGGTTAAGCACATACTTTCACACACAGTGTTGTATAGTTACTTTTGAAGAAGTTTAGCACTTAGTTCCACATACTGTGTTGTATCGTTCGTTTTCATGAAGTTAAGTATGTAGTTTCTCAGACAGTGTTATATAGTTAGATTTCATGAAGTAGGAAGGCAGTTACTAACACAATGTTGTATCGTTAGTTTTGAAGAAGTTAAGCACTTATTTCCACATACTGTGTTGTATCGTTAGTTTTCATGAAGTTAAGCATGTAGATTCTCCTACAGTGTTATATAGTAAGTATTCATGAAGTTAAGCACAAGTTTTACACACAGAGTTGCATCATAAGTTTTCATGAAGTTAAGCACATAGTTTCACTCAAAGTTTTGTACCGGTAGATTTCATGAAGTTCAGAAAGTAGTTTCACACACAGTGTTGTATCGTTAGTTTTGAATAAGTTAAGCACGTAGTTTCACACACAGTGTTTTATCGTTATTTTTGGAGAACTTAAGCACTTAGTTTCACATACTATGTTGTATCGTTAGTTTTCATGTAGCTAGGTACGTATTTTCTCATACAGTGTTATATAGTTAGTTTTCATTAAGTTAAGCACATATTTTCAAACACAGTGTTGTATCGTTACTTTTGAAGAAGTTTAGCACTTAGTTCCTCATACTGTGTTGTATCGTTAGTTTTCATGAAGTTAAGGATGTAGATTCTCCTACAATGTTATATAGTAAGTTTTCATGAAGTTAAGCACATAGTTTTACACACAGAGTAGCATCATAAGTTTTCGTGAAGTTAAGCACATAGTTTCACTCAAAGTGTTGTACCGGTAGTTTTCATGAAGTTCAGCATGTAGTTTCACACACAGTGTTGTATCGTTAGTTATGAAGAATTTCAGCACATACTCTCACACACAGTGTTGTATCGTTAGTTTTCATTAAGTTAAGCACGCAGATTCTCGCCCAATATTATATCGTTAGTTTTGAAGAAGTTAAGCAGTTAGTTTCACATACTGTGTTGTATCGTTAGTTTTCATGAAGCTAAGTACGTAGTTTCTCAAACAGTGTTATATAGTCAGATTTAATGAAGTTAAGCACATACTTTCACACACAGTGTTGTTTAGTTACTTTTAAGAAGTTTAGCACTTAGTTCCACATACTGTGTTGTATCGTTAGTTTTCATTAAGGTAAGTATGTAGTTTCTCAGACAATGTTATATAGTTAGATTTCATGAGGTAGAACGCAGTTTCTCACACAATGTTGTATCGTTAGTTTTGAAGAAGTTAAGCACTTATTTCCACATACTGTGTTGTATCGTTAGTTTTCATTAAGTTAAGCATGTAGATTCTCCTACAGTGTTATATAGTAAGTTTTCATGAAGTTAAGCACATAGTTTCACTCAAAGTGTTGTACCGGTATGTTTCATGAAGTTAAGCAAGTAGTTTCACACACAGTGTTGTATCGTTAGTTTTCATGTAGCTAATTACGTATTTTCTCATACAGTGTTATATAGTTAGTTTTCATTAAGTAAAGCACATATTTTCAAACACAGTGTTTTATCGTTACTTTTGAAGAAATTAGCACTTAATTCCACATACTGTGTTGTATCGTTAGTTTTCATGAAGCTAAGTACGTAGATTCTCATACAGTATTATATAGTTGTGTTTCAGGAAGTTGAGCACATATTTTCACACACAGTGTTGGATCGTTACTTTTGAAGAAGTTTAGCACTTATTTCCACATACTGTGTTCTATCGTTAGTTTTCATGAGGTTAAGCATGTAGATTCTCCTACAGTTTTATATAGTAAGTTTTCATGAAGTTAAGCACATGGTTTCACTCAAAGTGTTGTACCAGTAGGTTTCATGAAGTTCAGTATGTAATTTCACACATAATGTTTTATCGTTAGTTTTGAAAAAGTGAAGCACATAGTCTCACACACAGTTTTGTATTTTTAGTTGTCATAGAGTTAAGGACGTTGATTCTCACCCAATATTATATCGATAGTTTTGAAGAAGTTAAGCACTTAGTTCCACATACTGTTTTGTATCGTTAGTTTTCATGAAGCTAAGCACGTAGATTCTCATACAGTGTTATATAGTTAGATTTCATGAATATAAGCTCATACTTTCACACACAGTGTTGTATAGTTACTTTTGAAGAATTTTAGCACTTAGTTCCACATACTGTGTTGTATCGTTAGTTTTCATGAAGTTAAGTATGTGGTTTCTCAGACAGTGTTACATAGTTAGATTTCATGAAGTTCAGCACGCAGTTTCTCTCACAATGTTGTGTCGTTAGTTTTGAAGGAGTTAAGCATGTAGATTCTCCTACAGTGTTATATAGTAAGTTTTCATGATGTTAAGCACATAGTTTTACACACAGTGTTTTATCCTTAGTTTTGAAGAAGTTAAGCACAAAGTTTCTCACACAAGGTTGTATCGTTAGTTTTGAAGAAGTTAAGCACTTAGTTCCACAACTGTGTTGTATCGTTACTTTTCATGAAGTTAAGCATGAAGATTCTGCTACAGTATTATATAGTAAATTTTCATGAAGTTATGCAAATAGTTTTACACACAGTGTTGTATCATAAATTTTCATGAAATTAAGCACATAGTTTCACTCAAAGTGTTGTACCGGTAGTTTTCATGAAGTTCAGCAAGTAGTTTCACACACAGTGTTGTATCCTTTGGTTTTAAGAAGTTAAGCACGTAGTTTCACACACAATGTTGTATAGTTAGTTTTGAAGAAGTTGAGCACATAGTTTCACACACAGTGTTGTATCGTTAGTTTTCATGAAGTTAAGCACTTAGTTTCATATACCGTGTTTTATCGTTAGAATTCATGAAGTTAAGCACGTAGACTTTCATACAGTTTTGTATCGTTAGTTTTCATGAAGGTAAGCATGTAGTTTAAAACAGTGTTTTATCGTTACTTTTTTTGAAGGTAAGCATACAGTTTCACATACAGTGTTGTTTCGTTAATTTTCAAGAAGTTAAGCACGTAGTTTCACACAAAGTGTTGTATCCTTAATTTTCATGAAGGTAAACATGTAGTTTCACACACAGTGTTGTATCCTTAGATTTGAAGAAGTTAAGCACGTAGTTTCAACACGGTATTGTATCGTTCGTTTTCATGAAGCAAAGCACGTAGTTTCTCACACAATGTTGTTTCGTTAGTTTTGAAAAGTTAAGCTCTTAGTTCCACATACTATGTTGTATTGTTAGTTTTCATGAAGTTAAGCATGTAGAATCTCCTACAGTTTTAGATAGTACGTTTTCATGAAGTTAAGCACATGGTTTCACTCAAAGGGTTGTACCGGTAGTTTTCATGAAGTTCAGCATGTAGTTTCACACAAAGTGTTTTATCGTTAGTTTTGAAGAAATTAAGCACATAGTCTCACACACAGTGTTGTATCGTTAGTTTTCATAAAGTTAAGCACGTAGATTCTCACCCAATATTATTTCGTTAGTTTTGAAGAAGTTAAGCACATGGTTTCACATATAGTGTTGTATCGTTAGTTTTCATGAAGTTTAGCATGTAGATTCTCCTACAGTGTTATATAGTAAGTTTTCATGAAGTTAAGCACATAGATTTACACACAGAGTTGGATCATCAGTTTTCATGAAGTTAAGGCCATAGTTTCACTCAAAGTGTTGTACCGGTAGATTTCATGAAGTAGATTTCATGAAGTAGTTTCACACACAGTGTTGTATCGTTAGTTTTCATGTAGCTAAGTACGTATTTTCTCATACAGTGTTATATAGTTAGTTTTCATTAAGTTAAGCACATATTTTCAAACACAGTGTTTTATCGTTACTTTTGAAGAAATTAGCACTTAATCCACATACTTGTTGTATCGTTAGTTTTCATGAAGCTAAGTACGTAGATTCTCATACAGTGTTATATAGTTAGATTTCATGAAGTTGAGCGCATAGTTTCACACACAGTGTTGGATCGTTACTTTTGAAGAAGTTTAGCACTTATTTCCACATACTGTGTTGTATTGCTTGTTTTCATGAAGTTAAGCATGTAGTTTCTCTTACATTGTTACATCGTTAGATTTCATGAAGTTAAGCACATATTTACACACACATTGTTGTATCGTTACTTTTGAAGAAGTTTAGCACTTAGTTTCACATAGTGTGTTGTATCGTTAGTTTTCATGAATCTAAGTATGTAGTTTTTCAAACAGTGTTATATAGGTAGATTTCATGAAGTTAGGCACATAGATATACACACAGAGTTGGATCATAAGTTTTCAAGGAGTTAAGCACATAGTTTCACTCAAAGTGTTGTACCAGTAGTTTTCATGAAGTTCAGCAAGTATTTTCACACACAGTGTTGTATCGTTAGTTTTGAAGAAGTTAAGTATGTAGTTTCACACACAATGGTGCATAGTTAGTTTTGAAGAAGTTAAGCACGTAGTTTCACACACAGTGTTGTATCGTTAGTTTTCATGAAGTTAAGCACGTACTTTCTCACACAATGTTATATCGTTAGTTTTGAAGAAGTTAAGCACTTAGTTCCACATACTATGTTGTATCTTTAGTTTTCATGAAGTTAAGTAAGTAGTTTCACACACAGTGTTGTATCGTTAGCTTTGAAGAACGTAAGCATGTAGATTCACGCACAGTGTTGTTTCCTTATTTTTCATCTAGTCAGGCACGTAGTTTCTCCTACAGTGTTATATCATAAGTTGTCATGAAGTTAATCACGTAGATTCTCAAATAGCTTTGTATGCTTGGTTTTCATCAAGTTAAGCATGCAGTTTCATATACCATGGTTTATCGTTAGATTTCATGAAGATATGCAGGTAGATTTTCAAACAGTTTTGTATCGTCAGTTTTCATGAAGTTGAAAACATAGTTTCTACACAGTGTTTTATAGTTAGTTTTCAGGAAGTTCAGCAAGTAGTTTCACACACAGTGTTGTATTGCTGGTTTTGAAGAAGTTAAGTAGTTAGTTTCACACACAGTGTTGTATTTTTAGTTTTCATGAAGTTAAGCATGTAGATTCTCAAACAGCTTTGTATCATTAGTTTTCATGAAGTTAAGCACATAGTTTCACACACAGTGCTGTATCCTTAGTTTGAAGAAGTTAAGCACGTAGTTTCACCCACAGTGTTGTATCGTTAGTTTTCATGAAGTTAAGCACGTAGTTTCCCACACAATGTTGTATCGTTAGTTTTGAAAAGTTAAGCACATAGTTTCACATACTGTGTTGTATCGTTAATTTTTAAGAAGTTAAGTACTTAGTTTCATATACCGTTATTTATCATTAGATTTCATGAAGTTAAGCAGGTAGATTCTCAAACAGTTTTGCATATTTAGTTTCATGAAGTTAACCATGTAGTTTCTAACAGTGTTATATCGTTACTTTTTATAAAGGTAAGCCTGTAATTTTCGCACAGTGTTGTATCAATAGTTAAGTTAAGCAATTAGTATCTCAAACAGTTTTGTATCTTTAGTTTTCATGAAGCTAAGCATACATATTCTCATACAGTGTTATATAGTAAGTTTTCTTGACGTTAAGCACATAGTTTTACACACAGTGTTGTCTCATTAGTTTTCATGAAGTTAAGCAGGTAGATTCTCAAACAGTTTTTATCGTTAGGTTTCTTGAAGTTAAGCACGTATTTTAGTTTCATATACCGTGTTTTATTGTTAGACCTCATGAAGTCACACAGTGTTGTATCGTTAGTTTTGAAGAAGTTAAGCACGTAGTTTCTCACACTTTGTTGTATCGTTAGTTTTGAAGAAGTTAAGCACTTAATTTCACATACTATGTTGTATCATTACTTTTCATGAAGTTAAGCATGTAGAATCTCCTACAGTGGTATGTAGTACGTTTTCTTGAAGTTAAGCACATATTTTACACACAGTGTTGTATCGTTAGTTTTGAAGAAGTTAAGCACGAAGTTTCACACACAGTTTTGTACATTTAGTTTTCATTAAGTTCAGCAAGTAGTTTCACACACAGTGTTGTATCGTTAGTTTTCTTGAATTTAGGCACCTAGCTTCTCACACAATGTTGTATCATTAATTTTGGAGATGTTAAGCACTTAGTTTCACATACTGTGTTGTATTGTTAGTTTTCATCAAGTCAAGTCGTAGTTTCTCATTTAGTGTTATACAGTTAGATTTCATGAAGTTAAGCACATAGTTTCACACACAGTGTTGTATCATTAGTTTTGAAGAAGTTAATCACGTAGTTTCACACACAGTGTTGTATCGATAGTTTCGAGGAAGTTAAGCAATTAGTTTCACATACTATGTTGTATCGTTTGTTTTCATGAAGTTAAGCAGTTAGTTTCATATAACGTGTTTTATCGTTAGATTTTATGAAGTTAAGCAGGTAGACTTTCATACAGTTTTGTATCGTTACTTTTCATGAAGTTAAGCATGTAGTTTAAAACAGTGTTCTATCATTACTTTTTATGAAGGTAAGCATGTTGTTTCTCACACAGTGTTGTATCAACAGTTTTCATGAAGCTAATCACATAATTTCACACACAGTGTTGTATCAATAATTTTGAAGAAATTAAGCACGTAGTTTCAAACACAGTGTTGTACATTTAGTTTTCATAAAGTTCACCAAGTAGTTTCTCACAGAGAGTATTATCAGTAGTTTTCATGAAGCTAAGCACGTAGTTTCACACACAGTGTTGTATCGATATTTTTGAAGAAGTTAAGCACGTAGTTTCACACACAGTGTTGTATCGTTAGTTTTGAAGAAGTTATGCACGTAGTTTCAAACACAATGTTGTACATTTAGTTTTCATAAAGTTCACCAAGTAGTTTCACACACAGTGTTGTATCAATAGTTTTCATGAAGCTAAGCACGTAGTTTCACACACAGTGTTGTATCGTTAGTTTTGAAGAAGTTAAGCACGTAGTTTCAAACACAGTGTTGTACATTTAGTTTTCATAAACTTCAAGCAGTTTCACACACAGTGTTGTATCCTTAGTTTTGAAGAAGTTAAGCACATAGATTGACACACGGTGTTGTATCGTCAGTTTTGAAGAAGTTAAGCACGTAGTTCCTAATACAGTGTTATATCGTAAGTTTTCATGAAGTTAAGCACATAGTTTCACACACAGTGTTGTGTTGTTAGTTTTGAAGAAGTTACGCACCTAGTTTCACACACAGTGTCGTAACGTTACTTTTCATGTATTTAAGCACATAGTCTCTCTCACAATGTTGTATTGTTAGTTTTGAAGAAGTTAAGCACTTAGTTTCACATACTGTGTTGTATCCTTAGTTTCCATGAATTTAAGCAGGTAGGTTCTCAAACAGGTTTGTAATGTTATGATTCATGAAGTTAAGCAAGTAGTTTCACACACAGTGTTGTATCCTTAGTTTTCATGAAGTTAAGCACGTAGTTTCTCACACAATGTTGTATCATTTGTTTTGAAGAAGTTAACCACTTAGTTCCACATACAAAGTTGTATCGTTAGTTTTCATGAAGTTCAGCAAGTAGTTTCACACAGTGTTGTATAGTTAATTTGAAGAAGTTAAGCACTTAGTTTCACATACTGTGTTGTATTGTTAGTTTTCATCAAGTCATGTTCGTAGTATCTCATTTAGTGTTATATAGTTAGATTTCATGAAGTTAAGCACATAGTTTCACACACAGTGTTGTACCATTAGTTTTGCAGAAGTTAAGCACGTAGTTTCACACACAGTGTTGTATCGTTAGTTTCGAGGAAGTTAAGCATTTAGTTTCACATATTATGTTGTATCGTTTGTTTTCATGAAGTTAAGCACTTAGTTTCATATACCGTGTTTTATTGTTAGATTTCATGTAGTTAAGCAGGTAGACTTCCACAGTTTTGTTTTGTTAGTTTTCATGAAGTTAAGCAGGTAGTTTGAAACACAGTGTTCTACCATCACTTTTTATGAAGTTTCTCACACAGTGTTGTATCGTTAGTTTTGAAGAAGTTAAGCATGTAGTTTCAAACAAACTGTTGTACATTTAGTTTTCATAAAGTTAACCAAGTAGTTTCACACAAAATGTTGTATCCTTAGTTTTGAAGAAGTTAAGCACTTAGTTCCACATACAAAGTTGTAGCGTTAGTTTTCATGAAGTTAAGCATGTAGATTCTCCTATAGTGTTACATAGTAAGTGTACATGAAGTTAAGCACATAGTTTTACACACAGTGTTGTATCATAAGTTTTCATGAAGTTAAGCACATACTTTCACTCAAAGTGTTGTATGGGTAGTTTTCATGAAGATTAGCAAGTAGTTTCACATACAGTGTTGTATCGTTAGTTTTGAAGAAGTTAAGCACATAGTTTCACACACAGTGTTGTACCATTAGTTTTCATGAAGTTAAGCATGTAGCTTCTCACACAATGTTATATTGTTAGTTTTGAAGAAGTTGAGCACTTCGTTTCACATACTGTGTTGTATCGTTAGTTTTCATGAAGCTAAGTAGGTAGTTTCTCATACAGTGTTATATAGTTTTATTTCATGAAGTTAAGCACAAATTTTCACACACAGTGTTGTATCGTTAGAGTTGAAGAAGTTAAGCACGTAGTTTCTAATACAGTGTTATATCGTAAGTTTTCATGAAGTTAAGCACATAGTTTCACACACAGTGTTGTATTGCTAGTTTTGAAGAAGTTACGCACCTAGATTCACACAGTGTCGTAACATTAGTTTTCATGTATTTAAGCACGTAGTTTCTCACACAGTGTTGTATCGTTTGTTTTTAAGTAGTTACTCAACAAGATTCTCACACAGTGTTGTATCGTTACTTTTGAAGAAGTTAAGCACGAGGTTCTCACACAATGTTGTATCGTTAGTTTTCAATAAGTTAAGCACTTAGTTCCACATACTATGCTGTATCGTTAGTTTCAATGAAGTTAAGCAAGTATATTCTTAATCAGGTTTGTATTGTTAGGTTTCATGAAGTTAAGCAAGCTGTTTTTCACACATTGTTGTATCATTTGTTTTTAAGTAGCTACCCAACAAGATTCTCACACAGTGTTGTTTCGTTAGTTATGAAGAAGTTAAGCACTTAGTTTCACATACAGTGTTGTATTGTTTGTTTTCATGAAATACATAGTTTCTCATATAGTGTTATAGAGTTAGATTTCATGAAGTTAAGCACATAGTTTTACACAGAGGGTTGTATCATTAGTTTTGAAGAAGTTAAGCACGTAGTTTCACACACAGTTTTGTACATTTAGTTTTCATGAACTTCAGCAATGTATTTCATACATAGTGTGTGTCGTTAGCTTTGAAGAGGTTAAGCACATATATTCAAGCCCAGTGTGGTTTCGTTATTTTTCATCTAATCAAGCACGTAGTTTCTCCTACAGTGTTATATCATAAGTTCTCATGAAGTTAATCATGTAGATTCTCAAACAGCTTTGTATGCTTGGTTTTCATCAAGTTAAGCATGTGGTTTCATACACCGTGTTTTATCGTTAGATTCATGAAGATAAGCAGGTAGATTTTCAAACAGTTTTCTATCGTTAGTTTTCAGGAAGTTCAGCAAGTAGTTTCACACACAGTGTTGTATTGCTGGTTTTGAAGAAGTTAAGCAGTTAGTTTCACAAACAGTGTTGTATCATTAGTTTTCATGAAGTTAAGCATGTAGATTCTCCAAGAGCTTTGTATCATTAGTTTTCATGAAGTTAAGCACTTAATTTCATATACGGTGTTTTATCGTTAGATTTCATGAAGTTAAGCAGGTAGATTTTAAAACAGTTTTGTATTGTTAGTTTAAATGTGGTTAAGTACATAGTTTCACACGCAGTGTTGTATCCTTAGTTTGAAGAAGTTAAGCACGTAGTTTCACCAACAGTGTTGTATCGTTAGTTTTCATGAAGTTAAGCACGTAGTTTCCCACACAATGTTGTATCTTTAGTTTTGAAAAGTTAAGCACATAGTTTCACATACTGTGTTGTATCGTTAGTTTTCAAGAAGTTAAGTACTTAGTTTCATATACCGTGTTTTATCGTTAGATTTCATGAAGTTAAGCAGGTAGATTCTCAAACAGTTTTGTATATTTATTTTCATGAAGTTAACCACGTAGTTTCTTACAGTGTTATATCCTTACTTTTTATAAAGATAAGCCTGTAATTTTGCACAGTGTTGTATCAATAGTTGTCGTTAAGTTAAGCAATTAGTATCTCAAACAGTTTTGTATCTTTAGTGTTCATGAAGCTAAGCATACAGATCCTCATACAGTGTTATATAGTAAGTTTTCTTGAAGTTAAGCACATAGTTTTACACACAGTGTTGTCTCATTAGTTTTCATGAATTTAAGCAGATAGATTCTCAAACAGGTTTTATCATTAGGTTTCCTGAAGTGAAGAACGTAGTTTCATATGCCGTGTTTTATTGTTAGACTTCATGAAGTTAAACAGGTAGATTCTCACACAGTTTTTATCGTTAGTTTTCATGAAGTTAAGTCCTACTTTCTAACACAGTGTTGTATCGTCAATTTTTATGAGGTAAACATGGAGGATTTAACACAGTGTTGTATAAATAGTTACCATGAAGTTAAGCACATAGTTTCACACACAGTGTTGTATCGTTAATTTTGAAGAATTTAAGCACGTAGTTTCTCACATAATGTTGTATCGTTAGTTTTCAAGAAGTTAAGCACTTAGTTTCACATACTATGTTGTATCAATACTTTTCATGAAGTTACACATGCAGAATCTCCTACAGTGGTACATAGTAAGTTTTCTTGAAGTTAAGCACATAGTTTTACACACAGTGTTGTATCGTTAGTTTTGAAGACGTTAAGCACGAAGTTTCACACACAGTTTTGTATCGTTAGTTTTCTTGAAGTTAGGCACCTAGCTTCTCACACAATGTTGTATAGTTTATTTTGGAGATGTTAAGCACTTAGTTTCACATACTGTGTTGTATTGTTAGTTTTCATCAAGTCAAGTTCGTAGTTTCTCATTTAGTGTTATATAGTTAGGTTTCATGAAGTTAAGCACATAGATTCACACACGGTGTTGTATCGTTAGTTTTGCAGAAGTAAAGCACATAGTTTCACTCACAGTGTTGTATCGTTAGTTTCGAGGAGTTAAGCACTTAGTTTCACATACTATATTGTATCGTTTGTTTTCATGAAGTTAAGCACTTAGTTTCATACACCGTGTTTTATCGTTAGATTTCGTGAAATTAAGCAGGTAGATTTTCACACAGTTTTGTATTGTTAGTTTTCATGACGTTAAGCATGTAGTTTAAAACACAGTATTCTATCATTACTTTTTACGAAGTTAAGCATGTAGTTTCTCACACCGTGTTGTATCAATAGTTTTCATGAAGCTAAGCACGGAGTTTCACACACAGTGTTGTATCATTAGTTTTCATGAAGTTAAGCACGTAGCTTCTCACACAATGTTATATCGTTAGTTTTGAAGAAGTTAAGCACTTCATTTCACATACTGTGTTGTATCGTTAGTTTTCATGAAGTTAAGCAGGTAGGTTCTCAAACAGGTTTGTATCGTTATGTTTCATGAAGTTAAGCAAGTAGTTTCTCACACAGTGTTGTATCGTTTGCTTTTAAGTAGTTACTCAACAAGATTCTCACACAGTGTTGTATCGTTAGTTTTGAAGAAGTTAAGCAAGAGGTTCTCACACAATGTTGTATCGTTAGTTTTGAATAAGTTAAGCACTTAGTTCCACATACTATGCTGTATCATTAGTTTCATTGACGTTAAGCAGGTAGATTCTCAATCAGGTTTGTATCGTTAGGTTTCATGAAGTTAAGCAAGCAGTTTCTCACACAGTATTGTATCGTGTGTTTAAGTAGTTACCCAACAAGATTCTCACACAGTGTTGTTTCATTAGTTATCAAGAAATTAAGCACTTAGTTTCACATACAGTGTTGTATTGTTTGTTTTCATGAAGTATGTAGTTTCTCATATAGTGTTATAGAGTTAGATTTCATGAAGTTAAGCACATAGTTTTACACAGAGTGTTGTATCGCTAGTTTTGAAGAAGTTAAGCACGTAGTTTCACAAACAGTTTTGTACATTTAGTCTTCATGAACTTCAGAAACGTATTTCACACATAGTGTGTATGGTTAGCTTTGAAGAGGTTAAGCACGTAGATTCACGCACAGTGTTGTTCCATTATTTTTCATCTAATCAAGCACGTAGTTTCTCCTGCAGTGTTATATCATAAGTTCTCATGAAGTTAATCATGTAGATTCTCAAACAGCTTTGTATGCTTGGTTTTCATCAAGTTAAGCATGTAGTTTCATACACCGTGTTTTTTATTATCATTTTTTATTTTAATTTTAAATAGCTTGTTTTACATGTCAATCCCAGTTCCCTCTCCCTCCCCTCCTCCCACACTCCCCTTCCCCCCTCCCTCCCACCCTATTGCCAAATCCTTCCACATAGGGGATATCTAGAGTCTGTCATTTTACTCTTGGTAGGGTCAAGGTACTCCCCTAAGAGTCCAGGCTGAGAGAGCATCTCTCTTTGTGCTATAGGCACATGAAGACAGTTTGTATACCAGGGATAGACACTGATCCACAGCTCAGGGCCGCATAGGTTGCCCAGGCCTTCTCACTCACACTCACATTGGGGGGGTCCAGATCAGTCCCATGCTGGCCTCCCCACTGTCGGTCTGGGGTCCAAGAGCATTCCCCTGTTCAGATCAGCTGTCTCTGCTGGTTTTGCCAGCCCATTCTTTGCCAATTTGCTCATCACTCCTCTCTCTCTGTCACTGGGTTCCTTGGGTTCAGTTCAGTGCTTAGTTGTGTGTTTGCCTCTGCTTCCATCAGTCACAGGATGAAGGCTCCTGGGTGGTTATAGACATCAAGTTCATTATCAGGAATGGGCATTCGAGGTGGTCCCTCCACTATTGCTTATCTTGCCAATTGATGTTATACCTTTAGATCACTCGAGGTCACTCTGGTGCCTGATCTGTCTTCGATCCTATGATTCCCTCTTCCCCCTATTCTACCCCCACCCCCTCAACTTCCTGTTCCCCCATGACCAACTCCCTTCCTCTTTACTCCCTCTATTCTTCCCAGGTCCCACTCCCCCCCACCCCTCCCCGTGTTCCCCATCCATTCAGAGGATCTTGTCTCCATCCTCTTCTCTTGGGTACTATGCATATATACATATCTTTTAGGTTCTTTCCTGTTTCCCAGACTCTCTATCTGTGGAAGTGCAGACTGGCACTCTCCTGATCCATATCTAGAATCCATATATAAGTGAGTACACACCATGTTTGTCTTTTTGCGACTGGGTTACCTCACTCAGGATGGTTTCTTCCAGTGCTATCCATTTCCCTGTGAATTTCAAGATTCCATTGTTTTTTTCTGCTGAGTAATACTCCATTGTGTAAATGTACCACATTTTCTCTATCCAGTCTTCAGTTGAGGGGCATCTAGGTTGCTTCCAGGTCCTGGCTATTACAAACAATGCTGCTATGAACATAGTGGAGCAGATGCCCTTGTTGTATGAACCTGCCTCATTTGGATAAATGCCTAAGAGTGGAATTGCTGGGTCTAGTGGTAGATTAATTCCCATTTTCCTGAGGAATCTCCATACTGATTTCCAAAGAGGCTGTATGAGTCGGCATTCCCACCAGCAGTGGAGGAGTGTTCCTCTCTCTCCACATCCTCTCCAGCATAAATTGTCTTCGGTGTTATTGATTCTAGCCATTCTGACAGGAGTAAGATGGTATCTCAGAGTTGTTTTGATTTGCATTTCCCTGATGGCTAAGGATGTTGAGCACTTTCTTAAGTGTCTCTTGGCCATTTTAGCCTCCTCTACTGAGAATTCTCTATTTAGCTCTGTACCCCACCTTTCAAGTGGATCCTTTGGTGTTTTGGAGACTTGTTTCTTGAGTTCTTTGTAAATTTTGGAGATTAGCCCTCTGTCAGATGTAGGGTTAGTGAATATCTTTTCCCATTCTGTGGCCTGCCTTTTTGTCTTTTTGACTGTGTCCTTTGCCTTACAGAAGCTTTTTAGTTTCAGAAGGTCCCATTTGTTAATTGTCGACCTCAGTGCCTGTGCCACTGGTGTTATGTTTAGGAAGTGGTCTCCTGTACCAACTCGTTGAAGAGTATCTCCCACTTTCTCTTCTAAAAGTTTCAGTGTGGCTGGATGTATGTTGAGATCTTTGATCCATTTGGACTTAAGTTTTGTACAAGGCGATAAACATGGATCTATCTGCAGTCTTCTGCATACCAGTACCCAGTTATGCCAGCACCATTTGTTGAGGATGCTTTCTTTTTCCACTGTACAGTTTTAGCTTCTTTGTCAAAAATCAGGTGTTCATAGGTGTGTGGGTTAAAATTAGGGCTTTCGATTCGGTTCCATTGGTCTACCTGCCTATTTTTGTGCCAATACCAAGCTGTTTTCAGGACTATAGCTCTATAATAGAGCTTGAAGTCAGGTATGGTGATGCCTCCTGAAGTTCCTTTATTATATAGGGATGTTTTGGCTATCCTGGGCCTTTTGTTTTTCCATATAAAGTTGATTAATGTTCTTTCCAGGTCCTTGAAGAATTGTGATGGAATTTTGATAGGGATTGCATTGAATCTATAGACTGCTTTTGGCAAGATTGCCATTTTTATTATGTTGATCCTACCAATCCAAGAGCATGGGAGATCTTTCCATTTTCTGGTATCTTCTTTGATTTCTTTCATCAAAGACACAAAGTTCTTGATATACAGGTCTTTCACTTCCTTGGCTAACATTATCCCCAGATATTTGATGCTGTTTTTGGCTATTGTAAAAGGTGATGTTTCTCTGATTTCTTTCTCAGTCACTTCATCATCTGTATATACTAGGGCCACTGATTTTTTTGAGTTTACCTTGTATCCTGCCACATTGCTGAAGGTGTTTATCAGCTCTAGGAGTAACCTTGCGGAGTTTTTTGGATCACTTATGTAAAGTATCATATCATCTGCAAATAATGAAAGTTTGACTTCTTCTTTTCCTATTTGTATCCCCTTTATCTCCTTTTGTTGTCTTATTGCTGTAGCTAGAACTTCAAGTACAATATTGAAGAGATATGGAGAGAGTGGACAGCCTTGTCTTGTTCCTGATTTTAGAGGAATTGCTTTGAGTTTCTCTCCATTTAGTTTGATGTTAGCTGTTGGTTTACTGTATATTGCTTTTGTTATATTCAGGTACGTTCCTGTTATCCCTGATCTCTCTAGGACCTTTATCATGAAGGGGTGCTGGATTTTGTCAAAGGCTTTTTCAGCATCTAGTGAGATGATCATGTGGTTTTTCTTTCGCAGATTGTTAATATGGTGGATTACATTGATAGATTTTCTAATGTTGAACCATCCCTGCATTCCTGGAATGAAGCCTACTTGATCATGGTGGATGATTTTTCTGATGTGTTCTTGAATCCGGTTTGCAAGTATTTTATTGAGTATTTTCGCATCAATGTTCATGAGGGAAATTGGTCTATAGTTCTCTTTCTTAGTTGTGTCTTTGTGTGGCTTGGGTATCAAGGTAATTGTAGCCTCGTAGAAAGAGTTTGGCAGTGAGCCTCCTGCTTCTATTGTGTGGAATACTTTGACGAGTATTGGAATGAGCTCTTCTTTGAATTTCTGGTAGAATTCTGCACTGAAGCCATCTGGGCCTGGGCTTTTTTTGTTTGGGAGACTTTTGATGACTGCTTCTATTTCATTAGGGGTTATAGGTCTCTTTAGATTATTTATCTGTTCTTGATTTAGTTTTGGCAAGTGATATCTATCCAGGAAATTGTCCATTTCCTTTAAATTTTCAAATTTTGTGGAGTACAGATTTTCAAAGTATGCCCTGATGATTCTCTTGATTTCCTCAGAGTCCGTTGTTATGTCCCCTTTTTCATCCCTGATTTTGTTAATTAGCATGTTCTCTCTCTGTCTTTTGGTTAGTTTGGACAGAGGGTTGTCTATTTTGTTGATTTTCTCAAAGAACCAACTCTTTGTTTCATTGATTCTTCTCAGTGTTTTCCTGGTTTCTACTTGATTGATTTCAGCCCTCAATTTGATTATTTCCTGGCGTCTGCTCCTCCTGGGGGAGTTTGCTTCTTTTTGTTCTAGAACATTCAGCTGTGCTATTAATTCTCTAGTATGACTGTTCTCCAGTTTTTTCATGTGGGCACTTAGTGCTATAAACTTTCCTCTCAGCACTGCTTTCAAAGTGTCCCATAAGTTTGTGTATGTTGTGTCTTCATTCTCATTGAAATCGAGGAAGTCTTTAATTTCTTTTTTTATTTGTTCCTTTACCCAGGGATGGTGCAATTGTGCATTGTTCAATCTCCATGAGTTTGTAGGGTTTCTGCGATTTGTGTTATTGTTGAATTCTAATGTTAATGCATGGTGGTCTGATAAGATGCAGGGGTTATTCCAATTTTTTTGTATCTGTGGAGATTTGCTATGTTTCCTATTATGTGGTCAATTTTAGAGAAGGTTCCATGTGGTGCCGAGAAGAAGGTATATCCCTTTGTATTTGGATGGAATGTTCTATAGATGTCTGTTAAACCCAGCTGGGTCATAACTTCTATTAATTCTTTTGTTTCTTTGTTAAGTTTCTGTCGGGAGGTCTTGTCTAGCGGTGAGAGCGGAGTGTTGAAGTCTCCTACTATTAGTGTGTGAGATTTTATGTGCATTTTGAGCTTTAGTAATGTTTCTTTCACGAATGTAGGTGCCTTTGTATTTGGGGCGTAGATATTTAAAATCGAGACTTCGTCTTGATGTATTTTTCCTTTGATGAATATGAAGTGCCCTTCTTCATCTCTTTTGATTGATTTTAATTTGAAGTCTAATTTGTTAGATATTAGGATTGCTACGCCCGCTTGTTTCTTGGGGCCGTTTGATTGGAAGATCTTTTCCCAGCCCTTTACTCTGAGATAACGTCTGTCTTTGGTGTTGAGATGTGTTTCTTGTATGCAGCAGAAGGAAGAGTTCTGTCTTCGTCTCCATTCTGCTAGTCTGTGTCTTTTTATAGGCAAGTTGAGGCCGTTGACATTGAGGGATATTAATGACCATTGATTGGTGATCCTTGTTTGCGCTTGATTTATTGTTAGTGAAGTTATTTTGTGTTGTTTCTCCTCCCTTTTTCTTTTAGTGTTTTGTAAAGTATGATTATATATTGCCTGTGTCTTTGTGACTGTAGTTATCTTCCTTGGCTCTAGATTTTCCTTCTAGCATTTTCTGTAGAGCTGGATTCCTGGATACGTATTGTTTAAATCTGGCTTTGTCATGGAATATTTTGTTTTCTCCATCTATGGTAATTGAGAGCTTTGCTGGATATAGTAGTCTGGGCTGGCATCCTTGTTCCCTTAGCGTTTGTAGGACATCTGACCAGGATCTTCTGGCTTTCATCGTTTCCATTGAGAAGTCAGGTGTAATTCAGATAGGTCTGCCTTTGTATGTTACTTGGCCTTTTTCTTTAGCTGCTCTTAATATTTTCTCTTTGCTCTGTAGGTTTGATGTTATGATTATTATATGGCGAGGTGACTTCTTTTTCTGGTCAAGCCTATTTGGTGTTCTGTAAGATTCTTGTACTTTCATAGGCATATCTTTCTTTAGGTTAGGGAAGTTTTCTTCTATGATTTTGTTGAATATGTTTTCTGTACCTTTAAGTTGAAGTTCTTCACCTTCTTCTATACCTATTATTCTCAGGTTTGGCTTCTTCATGGTGTCCCATATTTCCTGGATATTTTGTGTTAAGGATTTGTTGATTTTGAGATTTTCTTTGGTTGAAGACTCTATATCCTCTAATGAGTCTTCAACACCTGAGATTCTCTCTTCTATCTCTTGTATTCTATTGGTGATACTTGCATCTGTAGTTCCAGACCGTTTACCGAGCTTTTCTATTTCCAGCATCCCTTCATTCTGTGTTTTCTTTATCGTTTCCATTTCAGCTTTCAATCCTTCAACTGTTTGAGCTGTTTCCTTAATTTTCTTGGTAGTTTTTTCTTGGTGCTCTTTAGATTCTTTGAGAGATTTGTTTATTTCTTGAATTTTCCCCCATTTCATGGATTTTTTGTTTGTTTTTTCTTCTATTTCTTTAAGGGATTTCCTCGTTTCTTCTTTGAGGCTCTCCATCATCTTCATGAAATAATTTTTAAGGTCTGTCTCCTCTTCTTCATCTATGTAGTGCTTTTCGGGTCTTGCTGGTGTTGGATCCCTGGATTCTGGTGGGGTCATGTTGGTGTTTCTATTGCTGAGTGATCTCTTATTCTGTCTTCTTCCCATCTCTTCTTCCAGTGGGTGCTGGTGGGGTCTTTCCGTCTCCACTGGTCTCCTTCCTTACTGCGGGCTGAAGCTGGGGATGCTGAAGCTGGACTCGCTGGGGTTGGGGTCTTGGAGGGGCTGATCTCTTTCCTGAAGCTGGACTCACTGGGGTTGGGGTCTTGGAGGGGCTGATGTCTTTCCTGTGTGGGCGGCTCTTCTGGAAGGCGGGAGCGGCCCAGAAGATGGAGGGTGATGTGTGATGGGTGGGCGGTCCCAGCCGGAGACCCAATCTCACCTGAAGCTGGGCTCCCTGGAGTTGGGGTCTTGGAGGGGCTGATCTCTTTCCTGTGTGGGCGGCACTTCTGGAATCCGGGAGCGGCCCCGAAGATGGAGGGGGATGGGTGATGGGCGGGACTTCCCAGCCGGAGACCCAATCTCACCTGAAGCTGGGTTCGCTGGGTTGGGGTCTTGGAGGGGCTGATCTCTTTCCTCCATACACCGTGATTTATCATTAGATTTAATGAAGATAAGTGGGTAGATTTTCAAACAGTTTTGTATCGTTAGATTTCATGAAGTTAAGTCGTACTTTCTAAGACAGTGTTGTATCCTTAATTTTTATGAGGGAAACATGGAGTTTTTAACACAGTGTTGTATCAATAGTTACCATGAAGTTAAGCACATAGTTTCACACACAGTGTTGTATCGTTAGTTTTCATGAAGTTCAGAAAGTAGTTTCACACAGTGTTGTATCGTTAGTTTTGAAGAAGTTAAGCACGTAGTTTCTTACACAATGTCGTTTCATTAGTTTTGAAGAAGTTAAGCACTTAGTTTCACATACTATGTTGTATCATTACTTTTCATGAAATTAAGAATGCAGAATCTCCTACAGTGGTATATATTCAAGCCCAGTGTGGTTTCGTTATTTTTCATCTAATCAAGCACGTAGTTTCTCCTACAGTGTTATATCATAAGTTCTCATGAAGTTAATCATGTAGATTCTCAAACAGCTTTGTATGCTTGGTTTTCATCAAGTTAAGCATGTAGTTTCATACACCGTGTTTTGTTGTTAGATTTCATGAAGATAAGCAGGTAGATTTTCAAACAGTTTTGTATCATTAGTTTCGAAGAAGTTAAGCATGTACTTACACAAACAGTGTTGTATCGTTAGTTTTGAAGAAGTTAAGCACCTGATTTCACACACAGTGTTGTATCGTTAGTTTTGAGGAAGTTAAGCAAGTACTTTCACACACAGTGTTGTATCGTAAATTTTGAAGAAGTTAAGCATGTAGTTTCACACACAGTGTTGTATAGTTTGTTTTGAAGAAGGTAAGCACGAAGTTTCTAATACAGTGTTATATGGTAAATTCTCATGTAGTTAAGCACATAGATTCACACACAGTGTTGTAACGTTAGTTTTGAAGAAGTCAGGCATGTAGTTTTACACACAGTGTTGTATTGATAGTTTTGAAGAAGTTAAGCATGTACTTTCACACACAGTGTTGTATCGTTAGTTTGGAAGAAGTTAAGCATGTAGTTTCACACACAGTGTTGTAATGTTAGTTTTGAACCAATTAAGCACGTAGTTTCACGCATTGTGTTGTATCGTTAGTTTTGAGGAAGATAAGCACCTACGTTGACACACAGTGTTGTATCGTTAGTTTTGAGGAACATAAGCACGTACGTTGACACACAGTGTTGTATCGTTAGTTTTGAAGAAGTTAGGCATGTACTTTCACACACACTGTAGTATCGTTTGTTTTGAAGAAGTTAAGCTTGTAGTTTGACACACAGTGTTGTATCGTTAGTTTTGAAGAAGTTAAGCATGTACTTTCACACACAGTGTTGTATTGATAGTTTTGAAGAAGATAAGCATGTAGTTTCACACACAGTGTTGTATCGTTAGTTTTGAAGACGTTAAGCATGTAGTTACACAGTGTTGTATCGTTAGTTTTGAAGAAGTTAAGCATGTACTTACACAAACAGTGTTGTATCGTTAGTTCTGAAGTAGTTAAGCACCTGATTTCACACACAGTGTTGTATCGTTAGTTTTGAAGAAGTTAAGCATGTACTTTCACACACAGTGTTGCATCGTTAGTTTGGAAGAAGTTAATCATGTAGTTTCATACACAGTTTTGTATTGTTAGATTTGACGAAGTTAAGCACGTGGTTTCACACACTGTGTCGTATCGTTAGTTTTGAAGAAGTAAACCATGTACTTTCACACACAATGTTGTATCGCTACTTTTGAAGAAGTTAAGCATGTACTTACACAAACAGTGTTGTATCGTTAGTTTTGAAGAAGTTAAGACCCTGATTTCACACACAGTGTTGTATCGTTAGTTTTGAAGAAGTTAAGCATGTACTTTCACACAGTGTTATATCATAAATTTTCAAGAAGTTAAGCATGTAGTTTCACACACAGTGTTGTATCGTTTGTTTTGAAGGGGTTAATCACCTAGTTTCACACACAGTGTTGTATTGTTTGGTTTGAAGAAGATAAGCATGTAGTTTCACACACAGTGTTGTATCGTTAGTTTTAAGAATTTAGGCATGTACATTAATATACAGTGTTGTATCATTAGTTTTGAAGACGTTAAGCATGTAGTTTCACACACAGTGTCGTATCGTTAGTTTTGAAGAAGTAAAGCATGTACTTTCACACACAATGTTGTATCGTTAGTTTTGAAGAAGTTAAGCATTCACTTTCACACACAGTGTAGTATTGTTAGTTTTGAAGAAGTTAAGCATGTAGTTTCACACACAGTGTTGTATCGTTTGTTTTGAAGAAGTTAAGCACGTACTTACACAAACAGTGTTGTATCGTTAGTTTTGAGGAAGTTAAGCAAGTACTTTCACACACAGTGTTGTATCGTAAATTTTGAAGAAGTTAAGCATGTAGTTTCACACACAGTGTTGTATCGTTTGTTTTGAAGGGGTTAATCACCTAGTTTCACACACAGTGTTGTATTGTTTGTTTTGAAGAAGTTAAGCATGAAGTTTCTAATACAGTGTTATATGGTAAATTCTCATGTAGTTAAGCACAGAGATTCACACACAGTGTTGTAACGTTAGTTTTGAAGAAGTTAAGCATGTAGTTTTACACACAGTGTTGTATCGTTAGTTTGGAAGAAGTTAAGCACGTCGTTTCACACACAGTGTTGTATTATTAGTTTTGACGAAGTTAAGCACATGGTTTCACACACTGTGTCGTATCGTTAGTTTTGAAGAAGTTAAGCATGTAGTTTCACACACAGTATTGTATTGATAGTTTTAAGATGTTAAGCATGTAGTTACACAAACAGTATTGTATCGTTAGTTTTGAAGAAGATAAGCACCTGATTTCACACACAGTGTTGTATTATTAGTTTTGACGAAGTTAAGCACGTGGTTTCACACACAGTGTTGTATCGTTAGTTTTGAAGAAGTAAACCATGTACTTTCACACACAATGTTGTATCGCTAGTTTTGAAGAAGTTAAGCATGCACTTTCACACACAGTGTAGTATTGTTACTTTTGAAGAAGTTAAGCACGTAGTTTCACACACAGTGTTGTATCGTTAGTTTTGAACAAGTTAAGCACGTAGTTTCACACACTGTGTTGTATCGTAAGTTTTCAGGAAGATAAGCACGTACGTTGACACACAGTGTTGTCTCGTTAGTTTTGAAGAAGTTAAGCATGTAGTTTCATATATACTGTTATCGTTAGTTTTGAAGAAGTTAACACCTAATTTCACACACTGTGTTGTATCGTTACTTTTGAAGTAATTGAGCACGTAGTTTCTATTAGAGTGTTATATGGTAAGTTCTCATGTAGTTAAGCACATCGTTTCATACACAGAGTTGTATCGTTAATTTTGAAGAAATTAAGCATGTGCTTTCACACACAGTGTTTTATCGTTAGTTTTGAAGAAGTTTCACACACAGTGTTGTATCGTTAGTTTTGAAGAAGTTAAGCATGTCCTTTCAGACACAGTGTTGTATCGTAAATTTTGAAGAAGTTAAGCATATAGTTTCACACACAGTGTTGTATCGTTTGTTTTGAAGGGGTTAATCACCTAGTTTCACACACAGTGTTGTATTGTTTGTTTTGAAGAAGTTAGGCACGAAGTTTCTAATACAGTGTTATATGGTAAATTTTCATGTAGTTAAGCACATAGATTCACACACAGTGTTGTACCTTTCGTTTTAAGAAGTTAGGCATGTAGATTAATATACAGTGTTGTATTGTTAGTTTTGAAGAAGTTAAGCACGTAGTTTCACACACTGTGTTGTATCGTTAGATTTGAAGAAGTTAAGCACGTAGTTTCACACATTGTGTCGTATCCTTAGTTTTGAAGAAGTTAAGCATGTACTTTCACACACAATGTTGTATCGTTAGTTTTGACTGTTAAGCATGTACTTTCACACACAGTGTAGTATTGTTAGTTTTGAAGAAGTTAAGCATGAGTTTCACACACAGTACTGTATTGTTAGTTTTGAAGAAATTAACCACATAGTTTCACACACAGTGTTGTATCATTAGTTTTGAAGAAAATAAGCATGTACTTTCACACACAGTGTTTTATCGTTAGTTTTGAAGAAGTTTCACACACAGAGTTGTATCGTTAATTTTGAAGAAGTTAAGCATGTAGTTTCACACACAGTGTTGTATCGTTTGTTGTGAAGGGGTTAATCACCTAGTTTCACACACAGTGTTGTATTGTTTGTTTTGAAGAAGGTAAGCACGAAGTTTCTAATACAGTGTTATATGGTAAATTCTCATGTAGTTAAGCACATAGATTCACATTCGGTGTTGTATCTTTAGTTTTAAGAAGATAGGCATGTAGATTAATATACAGTGTTGTATTGTTAGTTTTGAAGAAGTTAAGCACGTAGTTTCACACACTGTGTTGTATCATTAGTTTTGAAGAAGTTAAGCATGTACTTTCACACACAGTGTTGTATCGTAAATTTTGAAGAAGTTAAGCATGTACTTTCACACACAGTGTTGTATCGTTAGTTTGGAAGAAGTTAAGCATGTAGTTTCACACACAGTGTTGTATTGTTAGTTTTGAACAAGTTAAGCACGTAGTTTCACACATTGTGTTGTATCGTTAGTTTTGAGGAAGATAAGCACCTACGTTGACACACAGTGTTGTATCGTTAGTTTTGAGGAAGATAAGCACGTACGTTGACACACAGTGTTGTATCGTTAGTTTTGAAGAAGTTAAGCATGTACTTTCACACGCACTGTAGTATCGTTTATTTTGAAGAAGTTAAGCTTGTAGTTTGACACACAGTGATGTATCGTTAGTTTTGAAGAAGTTAAGCATGTACTTTCACACACAGTGTTGTATTGATAGTTTTGAAGACGTTAAGCATGTAGTTACACAGTGTTGTATCGTTAGTTTTGAAGAAGTTAAGCATGTACTTACACAAACAGTGTTGTATCGTTAGTTTTGAAGTGGTTAAGCACCTGATTTCACACACAGTGTTGTATCGTTAGTTTTGAAGAAGTTAAGCATGTACTTTCACACACAGTGTTGCATCGTTAGTTTGGAAGAAGTTAAACATGTAGTTTCACACACAGTTTTGTATTGTTAGATTTGACGAAGTTAGGCACGTGGTTTCACACACAGTGTTGTATCGTTAGTTTTGAAGAAGTTAAGCATGTACTTTCACACACACTGTAGTATCGTTTGTTTTGAAGAAGTTAAGCTTGTAGTTTGACACACAGTGTTGTATCGTTAGTTTTGAAGAAGTTAAGCATGTACTTTCACACACAGTGTTGTATTGATAGTTTTGAAGAAGTAAACCATGTACTTTCACACACAATGTTGTATCGCTAGTTTTGAAGAAGTTAAGCATTTACTTACACAAACAGTGTTGTATCGTTAGTTTTGAAGAAGTTAAGCACCTGATTTCACACACAGTGTTGTATCGTTAGTTTTGAAGAAGTTAAGCATGTACTTTCACACACAGTGTTGTATCGTTTGTTTTGAAGGGGTTAATCACCTAGTTTCACACAGTGTTGTATTGTTTGTTTTGAAGAAGATAAGCATGTAGTTTCACACACAGTGTTGTATCGTTAGTTTTAAGAAGTTAGGCATGTACATTAATATACAGTGTTGTATCATTAGTTTTGAAGACGTTAAGCATGTAGTTTCACACACAGTGTCGTATCGTTAGTTTTGAAGAAGTAAAGCATGTACTTTCTCACACAATGTTGAATCGTTAGTTTTGAAGAAGTTAAGCATGTAGTTTCACACACAGTGTTGTATCGTTTGTTTTGAAGAAGTTAAGCATGTACTTACACAAACAGTGTTGTATCGTTAGTTTTGAGGAAGTTAAGCAAGTACTTTCACACGCAGTGTTGTATCGTAAATTTTGAAGAAGTTAAGCATGTAGTTTCACACACAGTGTTGTATCGTTTGTTTTGAATGGGTTAATCACCTAGTTTCACACACAGTGTTGTATTGTTTGTTTTGAAGAAGTTAAGCACGAAGTTTCTAATACAGTGTTATATGGTAAATTCTCATGTAGTTAAGCACATAGATTCACACACAGTGTTGTAACGTTAGTTTTGAAGAAGTTAAGCATGTAGTTTTACACACAGTGTTGTATCGTTAGTTTGGAAGAAGTTAAGCACGTAGTTTCACACACAGTGTTGTATTATTAGTTTTGACGAAGTTAAGCACATGGTTTCACACACTGTGTCGTATCGTTAGTTTTGAAGAAGTTAAGCATGTATTTTCACACACAGTATTGCATTGTTAGTTTTGAAGAAATTAACCACATAGTTTCACACACAGTGTTGTATCGTTAGTTTTGAAGGAGATAAGCATGTACTTTCACACACAGTGTTGTATCACTAGTTTTGAAGAAGAGAAGCATGTAGTTTCATACACACAGTTATATCATTAGTTTTGATGAAGTTAAGCACCTAATTTCACACACTGTGTTGTATCGTTAGTTTTGAAGTAATTGAGCACGTAGTTTCTATTCCAGTGTTGTATGGTAATTTCTCATGTAGTTAAGCACATCGTTTCACACACAGTGTTGTATCGTTAGTTTTGAAGAAATTAAGCATGTATTTTCACACACAGTGTTGTATCGTTAGTTTTGAAGAAGTTAAGCATGTTCTTACACAAACAGTGTTGTATCGTTAGTTTTGAAGAAGTTAAGCATGTAGTTTCACACACAGTGTTGTATTCATAGTTTTGAAGAAGATAAGCATGTAGTTTCACACACAGTGTTGTATCTTTAGTTTTAGTAGTTAGGCATGTACATTAATATACAGTGTTGTATTGTTAGTTTTGAAGAAATTAAGCACATAGTTTCACAGACAGTGTTGTATCATTAGTTTTGAAGAAGTTAAGCATGTAGTTTCACACACAGTGTTGTATTGATAGTTTTGAAGAAGATAAGCATGTAGTTTCACACACAGTGTTGTATCGTTAGTTTTGAAGAAGTTAAGCATGTACTTTCACACATAGTGTTGTATCGTAAATTTTGAAAAAGTTAAGCACCTAGTTTCACACACTGTGTTGTATCGTTAGTTTTGAAGTAATTGAGCACGTAGTTTCTATTACAGTGTTATAATGTAATTTCTCATGTAGTTAAGCACGTCGTTTCACACACATTCTTGTATCGTTAGTTTTGAAGAAAGTAAGCATGTACTTTGACACACAGTGTTTTATCGTTAGTTTTCAAGAAGTTTCACACAGTGTTGTATTGTTTGTTTTGAAGAAGATAAGCATGTAGTTTCACACACAGTGTTGTATCGTTAGTTTTAAGAAGTTAGGCATGTACATTAATATACAGTGTTGTATCATTAGTTTTGAAGACGTTAAGCATGTAGTTTCACACACAGTGTCGTATCGTTAGTTTTGAAGAAGTAAAGCATGTACTTTCACACACAATGTTGTATCGTTAGTTTTGAAGAAGTTAAGCATGCACTTTCACACACAGTGTAGTATTGTTAGTTTTGAAGAAGTTAAGCATGTAGTTTCACACACAGTGTTGTATCGTTTGTTTTGAAGAAGTTAAGCATGTACTTACACAAACAGTGTTGTATCGTTAGTTTTGAGGAAGTTAAGCAAGTACTTTCACACGCAGTGTTGTATCGTAAATTTTGAAGAAGTTAAGCATGTAGTTTCACACACAGTGTTGTATCGTTTGCTTTGAAGGGGTTAATCACCTAGTTTCACACACAGTGTTGTATTGTTTGTTTTGAAGAAGTTAAGCACGAAGTTTCTAATACAGTGTTATATGGTAAATTCTCATGTAGTTAAGCACATAGATTCACACACAGTGTTGTAACGTTAGTTTTGAAGAAGTTAAGCATGTAGTTTTACACACAGTGTTGTATCGTTAGTTTGGAAGAAGTTAAGCACGTCGTTTCACACACAGTGTTGTATTATTAGTTTTGACGAAGTTAAGCACATGGTTTCACACACTGTGTCGTATCGTTAGTTTTGAAGAAGTTAAGCATGTATTTTCACACACAGTATTGTATTGATAGTTTTGAAGATGTTAAGCATGTAGTTACACAAACAGTATTGTATCGTTAGTTTTGAAGAAGATAAGCACCTGATTTCACACACAGTGTTGTATCATTAGTTTTGAAGAAGTTAAGCATGTACTTTCACACACAGTGTTATATCGTTAGTTTGGAAGAAGGTAAGCATGTAGTTTCACACACAGTGTTGTATTGTTAGATTTGACGAAGTTAAGCACGTGGTTTCACACAGTGTCGTATCGTTAGTTTTGAAGAAGTAAACCATGTACTTTCACACACAATGTTGTATCGCTAGTTTTGAAGAAGTTAAGCATGCACTTTCACACACAGTGTTGTATCGTTAGTTTTGAAGAAGTTAAGCACGTAGTTTCACACACAGTGTTGTATTGTTAGTTTTGAACAAGTTAAGCACGTAGTTTCACACACTGTGTTGTATCGTTAGTTTTCAGGAAGATAAGCACGTACGTTGACACACAGTGTTGTCTCGTTAGTTTTGAAGAAGTTAAGCATGTAGTTTCATATATACTGTTATCGTTAGTTTTGAAGAAGTTAACACCTAATTTCACACACTGTGTTGTATCGTTAGTTTTGAAGTAATTGAGCACGTAGTTTCTATTACAGTGTTATATGGTAAGTTCTCATGTAGTTAAGCACATCGTTTCACACACAGAGTTGTATCGTTAATTTTGAAGAAATTAAGCATGTGCTTTCACACACAGTGTTTTATCGTTAGTTTTGAAGAAGTTTCACACACAGTGTTGTATCGTTAGTTTTGAAGAAGTTAAGCATGTCCTTTCAGACACAGTGTTGTATCGTAAATTTTGAAGAAGTTAAGCATATAGTTTCACACACAGTGTTGTATCGTTTGTTTTGAAGGGGTTAATCACCTAGTTTCACACACAGTGTTGTATTGTTTGTTTTGAAGAAGTTAGGCACGAAGTTTCTAATACAGTGTTATATGGTAAATTCTCATGTAGTTAAGCACATAGATTCACACACAGTGTTGTATCTTTAGTTTTAAGAAGTTAGGCATGTAGATTAATATACAGTGTTGTATTGTTAGTTTTGAAGAAGTTAAGCACGTAGTTTCACACACTGTGTTGTATCGTTAGATTTGAAGAAGTTAAGCACGTAGTTTCACACATTGTGTCGTATCCTTAGTTTTGAAGAAGTTAAGCATGTACTTTCACACACAATGTTGTATCGTTAGTTTTGAAGAAGTTAAGCATGTACATTCACACACAGTGTAGTATTGTTAGTTTTGAAGAAGTTAAGCATGAGTTTCACACACAGTACTGTATTGTTAGTTTTGAAGAAATTAACCACATAGTTTCACACACAGTGTTGCATCATTAGTTTTGAAGAAATTAAGCATGTACTTTCACACACAGTGTTTTATCGTTAGTTTTGAAGAAGTTTCACACACAGAGTTGTATCATTAGTTTTGAAGAAGTTAAGCATGTAGTTTCTCACACAGTGTTGTATCGTTTGTTTTGAAGGGGTTAATCACCTAGTTTCACACACAGTGTTGTATTGTTTGTTTTGAAGAAGTTAAGCACGAAGTTTCTAATACAGTGTTATATGGTAAATTCTCATGTAGTTAAGCACATAGATTCACATTCAGTGTTGTATCTTTAGTTTTAAGTAGTTAGGCATGTAGATTAACATACAGTGTTGTATTGTTAGTTTTGAAGAAGTTAAGCATGTACTTTCACACACAGTGTTGTATCGTTAGTTTCGAAGAAGTTAAGCATTTAATTTCACACACAGTGTAGTATTGTTAGTTTTGAAGAAGTTAAGCATGAGTTTCACACACAGTATTGCATTGTTAGTTTTGAAGAAATTAACCACATAGTTTCACACACAGTGTTGTATCGTTAGTTTTGAAGGAGATAAGCATGTACTTTCACACACAGTGTTGTATCACTAGTTTTGAAGAAGAGAAGCATGTAGTTTCATACACACAGTTATATCATTAGTTTTGATGAAGTTAAGCACCTAATTTCACACACTGTGTTGTATCGTTAGTTTTGAAGTAATTGAGCACGTAGTTTCTATTCCAGTGTTGTATGGTAATTTCTCATGTAGTTAAGCACATCGTTTCACACACAGTGTTGTATCGTTAGTTTTGAAGAAATTAAGCATGTATTTTCACACACAGTGTTGTATCGTTAGTTTTGAAGAAGTTAAGCATGTTCTTACACAAACAGTGTTGTATCGTTAGTTTTGAAGAAGTTAAGCATGTAGTTTCACACACAGTGTTGTATTCATAGTTTTGAAGAAGATAAGCATGTAGTTTCACACACAGTGTTGTATCTTTAGTTTTAGTAGTTAGGCATGTACATTAATATACAGTGTTGTATTGTTAGTTTTGAAGAAATTAAGCACATAGTTTCACAGACAGTGTTGTATCATTAGTTTTGAAGAAGTTAAGCATGTAGTTTCACACACAGTGTTGTATTGATAGTTTTGAAGAAGATAAGCATGTAGTTTCACACACAGTGTTGTATCGTTAGTTTTGAAGAAGTTAAGCATGTAGTTTCACACACAGTGTTGTATCGTAAATTTTGAAGAAGTTAAGCATGTACTTTCACACATAGTGTTGTATCGTAAATTTTGAAAAAGTTAAGCACCTAGTTTCACACACTGTGTTGTATCGTTAGTTTTGAAGTAATTGAGCACGTAGTTTCTATTACAGTGTTATAATGTAATTTCTCATGTAGTTAAGCACGTCGTTTCACACACATTCTTGTATCGTTAGTTTTGAAGAAAGTAAGCATGTACTTTGACACACAGTGTTTTATCGTTAGTTTTCAAGAAGTTTCACACAGTGTTGTATCGTTAGTTTTGAAGAAGTTGAGCATGTAGTTTCACACACAGTGTTGTATCGTTAGTATTGAAGAAGTTATGAATGTAGTTTCTCACACAGTGTTGTATCGTTAATTTTGAAGAAGTTAAGCATGTTCTTTAACACACACTGTAGTATCGTTAGTTTTGTAGAAGTTAAGCATGTAGTTTGACACACAGTGTTGTATCGTTAGTTTTGAAGAAGTTAAGCATGTAGTTTCACACACAGTTTTGTATTGATAGTTTTGAAGAAGATAAGCATGTAGGTTCACACACAGTGTTGTATCGTTAGTTTTGCAGACGTTAAGCATGTAGTTTCACACACAGTGTTGTATCGTTAGTTTTGAAGAAGTTAAGCATGTACTTACACAAACAGTGTTGTATCATTAGTTTTGAAGAAGTTAAGCACCTGATTTCACACACAGTGTTGTATCGTTAGTTTTGAAGAAGTTAAGCATGTACTTTCACACACAGTGTTGTATCGTAAGTTTTGAAGAAGTTAAGCATGTACTTTCACACACACTGTTGTATCGTTAGTTTTGAAGAAGTTAAGCATGTAGTTTCACACACAGAGTTGTATCGTTAGTTTTGAAGAAGTTAAGCATGTACTTACACAAACAGTGTTGTATCGTTTGTTTTGAAGGGGTTAATCACCTAGTTTCACACACAGTGTTGTATTGTTTGTTTTGAAGAAGTTAGGCATGAAGTTTCTAATACAGTGTTATATGGTAAATTCTCATGTAGTTAAGCACATATATTCACACACAGTGTTGTACCTTTAGTTTTACGAAGTTAGGCATGTAGATTAATATACAGTTTTGTATTGTTAGTTTTGAAGAAGTTAAGCACGTAGTTTCACACACTGTGTTGTATCGTTAGATTTGAAGAAGTTAACCACGTAGTTTCACACACTGGGTCGTATCGTTAGTTTTGAAGAAGTTAAGCATGTACTTTCACACACAATGTTGTATTGTTAGTTTTGAAGAAGTTAAGCATGTACTTTCACACACAGTGTAGTATTGTTAGTTTTGAAGAAGTTAAGCATGAGTTTCACACACAGTATTGCCTTGTTAGTTTTGACGAAATTAACCACATAGTTTCACACACAGTGTTGTATCGTTAGTTTTGAAGGAGATAAGCATGTACTTTCACACACAGTGTTGTATCACTAGTTTTGAAGAAGAGAAGCATGTAGTTTCATACACACTGTTATATCATTAGTTTTGAAGAAGTTAAGCACCTAATTTCACACACTGTGTTGTATCGTTAGTTTTGATGTATTTGAACACGTAGTTTCTATTCCAGTGATGTATGGTAATTTCTCATGTAGATAAGCACATCGTTTCACACACAGTGTTGTATCATTAGTTTTGAAGAAATTAAGCATGTACTTTCACACACAGTGTTGTATCGTTAGTTTTGAAGAAGTTAAGCACTTATTTCCACATACTGTGTTGTATCGTTAGTTATCATGAAGTTAACCACGTAGATTCCGTTACAGTGTTATATAGTTAGTTTTCATGAAGTTAAGCACATAGTTTCACTCAAAGTGTTGCACCGGTAGATTTCAAGAAGTTCAGCAAGTAGTTTCACACACAGTGTTGTATCGTTAGTTTTGAAGAAGTTAAGCACTTAGTTTCACATACTGTGTTGTATCGTTACTGTTGAAGTTAAACACTTAGATCCACATAGTGTGTTGTATCGTTAGTTTTCATGAAGTTAAGCATGTAGATTCTCCTACAGTGTTATGTAGTAAGTTTTCATGAAGGTAAGCACATAGTTTTACACACAGAGTTGCATCATAAGTTTTCATGAAGTTAAGCACATAGTTTCACTCAAAGTGTTGTACTGGTAGATTTCATGAAGTTCAGTATGTAGTTTCACACACAGTGTTGTATCGTTAGTTTTGAAGAAGTCAAGCACGTAGTTTCACACACAGTGTTGTATCGTTAGCTTTGGAGAAGTTAAGCACATATTTCCACAACTGTGTTGTATCGTTAGTTTTCATGAAGATAAGTACGTAGATTCTCATACAGTGTTATATTGTTAGGTTTCATGACGTTGAGCACATAGTTTCAAACACACTGTTGGATTGTTACTTTTGAAGAAGTTTAACACTTGTTTCCACATACTGTGTTGTATTGTTAGTTTTCATGAAGTTAAGCACGTAGATTCTCCTACAGTGTTATATAGTTAGGTTTCATGAAGTTAAGCACATAGTTTCACTCAAAGTGTAGTACCGGTAGATTTCAAGAAGTTGACCAAGTAGTTTCACACACAGTGTTGTATCGTTAGTTTTGAAGAAGTTAAGCACGTAGTTTCACACAGTGTTGTATCGTTAGTTTTGGAGAAGTTAAGCACTTAGTTTCACTCAAAGTGTTGTATATGGTAAGTTTTCATGAAGTTAAGCACATGGTTTCACTCTAAGTGTTGTACCGGTACTTTTCATGAAGTTCAGCATGTAGTTTCACACACAGTGTTGTATCGTTAGTTTCGAAGAAGTTAAGCAAATAGTCTCACATACAGTGTTGTATCATTAGTATTCATAAGTTAAGCATGTAGATTCTCACCCAATATTATATCGTTAGTTTTGAAGAAGTTAAGCACGTAGTTTCACACACAGTGTTGTATCGTTAGCTTTGGAGAAGTTAATCACTTAGTTTCACATACTGTGTTGTATAGTTAGTTTTCATGTAGCTAAGTAGGTATTTTCTCATACAGTGTTATATAGTTAGTTTTCATTAAGTAAGCACATATTTTCAAACAAAGTGTTGTATCGTTACTTTTGAAGAAGTTTAGCACTTAGTTCCACATGCTGTGTAGTATCGTTAGTTTTCATGAAGTTAAGTATGTAGTTTCTCACACAGTGTTACATAGTTAGATTTCATGAAGTTAAGAACATGGTTTCACTCAAAGTGTTGTACTGGTAGTTTTGATGAAGTTCAGCATGTAGTTTCACACACAGTGTTGTATCGTTAGTTTCCAAGAATTTAAGCACATAGACTCACACAAAGTGTTGTATAATTAGTTTTCATTAAGTTAAGCATGGACATTCTCACCCAATATTATATCGTTACTTTTGAAGAAGTTTAGCACTTATTTGCACATACTGTGTTGTATCGTTAGTTTTCATGAAGCTAAGTACGTAGTTTCTCATACAGTGTTATATAGTCAGATTTCGTGAAGTTAAGCACATACTTTCACACACAGTGTTGTATAGTTACTTTTGAAGAAGTTTAGCACTTAGTTCCACATACAGTGTTGTATCGTTAGTTTTCATGTAGCTAAGTACGTATTTTCTCATACAGTGTTATATAGTTAGTTTTTATTAAGTTAAGCACATATTTTCACACACAGTGTTGTATCGTTGTTTTTGAACAAGTTAAGCACATAGTCTCACACACAGTGTTGTATCGTTAGTTTTGAAGAAGTTAAGCATGTAGATTCTCACCCAATATTATATTGTTAGTTTTGAAGAAGTTAAGCACGTAGTTTCACACACAGTGTTGTGTCATTAGTTATGGAGAAGTTAAGCACTTAGTTTCACATTCTGTGTTGTATCGTTAGTTTTCATGAAGTTAAGCATGTAAATTCTCCTAGAGTGTTATATGGTAAGGTTTCATGAAGTTAAGCACATGTTTTCACTCTAAGTGTTGTACCGGTACTTTTCATGAAGTTCAGCATGTAGATTCACACACAGTGTTGTATCGTTAGTTTCGAAGAAGTTAAGCAAATAGTCTCTTACAGTGTTGTATCATTAGTATTCATAAGTTAAGCATGTAGATTCTCACCCAATATTATACCGTTAGTTTTGAAGAAGTTAAGCACGTAGTTTCACACACAGTGTTGTATCGTTAGCTTTGTAGAAGTTAATCACTTAGTTTCACATACTGTGTTGTATAGTTAGTTTTCATGTAGCTAAGTAGGTATTTTCTCATACAGTGTTATATAGTTAGTTTTCATTATGTTAAGCACATATTTTCAAACACAGTGTTGTATCGTTACTTTTGAAGAAGTTTAGAACTTAGTTCTACATACTATGTTGTGTCGTTAGTTTTCATGAAGTTAAGTATGTAGTTTCTCACACAGTGTTACATAGATTTCATGAAGTTAAGCACATATTTTCACACAAAGTGTTGTATCGATACTGTTGAAGAAGTTAAGCACTTATTTCCACATACTGTGTTGTAACTTTAGTTTTCATTTAAGCATGTAGATCCTCCTATAGTTTTATATAGTAAATTTTCATGAAGTTAAGAACATGGTTTCACTCAAAGTGTTGTACCGGTAGTTTTGATGAAGTTCATCATGTAGTTTCACACACAGTGTTGTATCGTTAGGTTCGAAGAATTTAAGCACATAGTCTCACACAAAGTGTTGTATCATTAGTTTTCATTAAGTTAAGCATGTACATTCTCACCCAGTATTATATCATTACTTTTGAAGAAGTTTAGCACTTATATCCACATACTGTGTTGTATCGTTAGTTTTCATGAGCTAAGTACGTAGTTTCTCATACAGTGTTATATAGTCAGATTTCATGAAGTTAAGCACATACTTTCACACACAGTGTTGTATAGTTACCTTTGAAGAAGTTTAGCACTTAGTTCCACATACAGTGTTGTATCGTTAGTTTTCATGTAGCTAAGAACGTATTTTCTCATACAGGGTTATATAGTTAGTTTTCATTAAGTTAAGCACATATTTTCACACACAGTGTTGTATCGTTGCTTTTGAACAAGTTAAGCACATAGTCTCACACACAGTGTTGTATCGTTAGGTTTCATTAAGTTAAGCATGTAGATTCTCACCCAATATTATATCGTTAGTTTTGAAGATGTTAAGCACTTAGTTTCACATACTGTGTTGTATCGTTAGTTTTCATGAAGCTAAGTATGTAGATTCTCATACAGTGTTATATAGTTAGATTTCATTAAGTTAAGCATGTAGATTCTCATCCAATATTATATCGTTATTTTGAAGAAGTTAAGCACTTAGTTTCACATACTGTGTTGTATCGTTAGTTTTCATGAAGCTAAGTACATAGTTTCTCATAAAGTGTTACATAATCAGATTTCATGAAGTTAAGCAAATACTATCACACACAGTGTTGTATAGTTACTTTTGAAGAAGTTTAGCACTTAGTTCCAAATTCTGTGTTGTATCGTTAGTATTTATAAAGCTAAGTACGTAGTTTCTCAGACAGTGTTATATAGTTAGATTTCATGAAGTTATGCACACAGTTTCTCACAAAATGTTGTATCGTTACTTTTGGAGAAGTTACGCACTTATTTCCACATACTGTGTTGTATTGTTAGTTTTCATGAAGTTAAGCACGTAGATTCTCCTACAGTGTTATATAGTAAGTTTTCATGAAGTTAAGCACATAGATTCACTCAAAGTGTTGTACCGGTAGATTTCAAGAAGTTCAGCAAGTAGTTTCACACACAGTGTTGTATCGTTAGTTTTGAAGAAGTTAAGCACGTAGTTTCACACACAGTGTTTTATCGTTAGCTTTGGAGAAGTTAAGCAATTAGTTTCACATACTGTGTTGTATCGTTAGTTTTCATGTAGCTAAGTACGTATTTTCTCATACAGTGTTATATAGTTAGTTTTCATTACGTTAAGCACATATTTTCAAAAAAAATGTTGTATCGTTACTTTTGAAGAAGTTTAGCACTTGTTTCCACATATTGTGTTGTATTGTTAGTTTTCATGAAGTTAAGCACATAGATTCTCCTACAGTGTTATATAGTAAGTTTTCATGAAGTTAAGCACATAGTTTCACTCAAAGTGTTGTACTGGTAGATTTCATGAAGTTCACCAAGTAGTTTCACACACAGTGATGTATCGTTAGTTTTGGAGAAGTTAAGCACGTAGCTTCACACACAGTGTTGTATCGTTAGCTTTGGAGAAGTTAAGCACTTAGTTTCACATACTGTGTTGTATAGTTAGTTTTCATGTAGCTAAGTAGGTATTTTCTCATACAGTGTTATATAGTTAGTTTTCATTAAGGTAAGCACATATTTTCACACAAAGTGTTGTATCGATACTGTTGAAGAAGTTAAGCACTTATTTCCACATACTGTGTTGTAACTTTAGTTTTCATGAAGTTAAGCATGTAGATCCTCCTATAGTTTTATATAGTAAGTTTTCATGAAGTTAAGAACATGGTTTCATTCAAAGTGTTGTACCGGTAGTTTTCATGAAGTTCAGCATGCAGTTTCACACACAGTGTTGTATCATTAGTTTCGAAGAATTTAAGCACATAGTCTCACACAAAGTATTGTATCATTAGTTTTCATTAAGTTAAGCATGTACATTCTCACCCAATATTATATCGTTACTTTTGAAGAAGTTTAGCACTAATTTCCACATACTGTGTTGTATCGTTAGTTTTCATGAAGGTAAGTACGTATTTTCTCATATAGTTTTATATAGTTAGTACGTAGTTTCTCATACAGTGTTATATAGTCAGATTTCATGAAGTTAAGCACATACTTTCACACACAGTGTTGTATAGTTACTTTTGAAGAAGTTTAGCACTTAGTGCCACATACTGTGTTGTATCGTTAGTTTTCATGTAGCTAAGTACGTATTTTCTCATACAGTTTTATATAGTTAGTTTTCATTAAGCACATATTTTCAAACACAGTGTTGTAAACTTACTTTTGAAGAAGTTTAGCACTTAGTTCCACATACTGTGTTGTATCGTTAGTTTTCACGAAGTTAAGTATGTAGTTTCTCATACAGTGTTACATAGTTAGATTTCATGAAGTTAAGCACATATTTTCACGCACAGTGTTGTATCGTTACTGCTGAAGAAGATAAGCACTTATTTCCACATACTGTGTTGTATCGCTAGTTTTCATGAAGTTAAGCATGTACATTCTCTTACATTTTTATAAAGTAACTTTTCATGAATTTATGCTCATGGTTTCACTCAAAGTGTTGTACCGGTAGGTTTCATGAAGTTCATCATGTAGTTTCACACACAGTGTTGTATCGTTATTTTGAAAGTAGTTAAGCACATAGTCTCACACACAGTGTTGTATCGTTAGTTTTGATATAGTTAAGAACCTAGATTCTCACCCAATATTATATCGTTAGTTTTGAAGAAGTTAAGCACTTAGTTCCTCATACTGTGTTGTATCGTTGGTTTTTATGAAGTTAAGTATGTAGTTTCACAGACAGTGTTATGTAGTTAGATTTCATAAAGTTAAGCACGCAGTTTCTCACACAATGTTGTATCGTTACTGTCAAGAAGTTAAGCACTTATTTCCACATACTGTGTTGTTTCGTTAGTTTTCATGAAGTTAAATATCTAGTTTCTCATACAGTGTTACATAGTTAGATTTCATGAAGTTAAGCACATATTTTGACACAGTGTTGGATTGTTACTCTGAAGAGGTTTAGCAATTAGTTTCATATACTGTGTTGTATCGTTAGTTTTCATGGATCTAAGTATGTAGTTTCTCAAACAGTGTTATATAGTTAGATTTCATGAAGTTAAGAACATGTTTTCACACAGCGTTGTATCGTTAGATTTGAAGAATCTAAGCATGTAGTTTCACACACAATTTTGTATCGTTAGTTTTGAAGAAGTTAAGCACTTAGTTTCACATACTATGTTGTATCATTAGTTTTCATGTAGCTAAGTACATATTTTCTCATACAGTGTTATATAGTTAGTTTTCATTAAGTTAAGCACATATTTTCAAACATAGTGTTGTATCGTTACTCTTGAAGAAGTTTAGCACTTAGTTCCACATACTGTGTTGTATCGTTAGTTTCATGAAGTTAAGTATGTAGTTTCTCATACAGTGTTACATAGTTAGATTTCATGAAGTTAAGCACATATTTTCAAACACAGTGTTGGATCGTTACTTTTGAAGAATTTAAGCACTTATTTCCACATAGTGTGTTGTATCATTAGTTTTCATGAAGTTAAGCATGTACATTCTCTTACAGTTTTATATAGTAAGTTTTCATGAAGTTAAGCCCATGGTTTCAATCACAGTGTTGTACCGGTAGTTTTCATGAAGTTCAGCATGTAGTTTCACAGAAAGTGTTGTATCGTTAGTTTTGAAGTAGTTAAGCACATAGTCTCACACACAGTGTTGTATCGTTAGTTGTCATAAAGTTAAGCATGTAGATTCTCACACAATATTATATCTTTAATTTTGAAGAAGTTAAGCCATTAGTTTCACATACTGTGTTGTATCATTATTTTTCCTGAAGCTAAGTACATAGATTCTCATACAGCGTTATATAGTTAGATTTCATGAAGTTAAGCACATACTTTCACTCACAGTGTTGTATAGTAACCTTTGAAGAAATTTAGCACTTAGTTCCACATACTGTGTTGTATCGTTAGTTTTCATGAAGTTAAGCATGTACTTTCTGAGACAGTGTTATATAGTTAGATTTCATGAAGTTAGGCACACAGTTTCTCACACAAAGTTGTATCGTTACTGTTGAAGTGGTTAAGCACTTATTTGCACATACTGTGTTGTATCGTTAGGTTTCATGAAGCTAAGTATGTAGATTCTCACAGAGAGTTATTTAGTTAGATTTCATGAAGTTAAGCACATACATTCACACCCAGTGTTGTACAGTTACTTTTGAAGAAGTTTAGCACTTAGTTCCACATACTGTGTTGTATCGTTAGTTTTCATGAAGTTAAGCATGTAGATTCTCCTACAGTGTTATATAGTAAGTTTTCATGAAGTTAATCACATAGTTTCACTCAAAGTGTTGTACCGGTAGATTTCATGAAGTTAAGCAAGTAATTTCATACACAGTGTTGTATCGTTAGTTTTGAAGAAGTTAAGCATGTAGTTTCACACACAGTTTTGCATCGTTAATTTTGAAGAAGTTAAGCACTTAGTTTCACATACTGTGTTGTATCGTTAGTTTCCATGAAGCAAAGCACGTAGTTTCTCTTACAGTGTTATATAGTTAGTTTTCATTAAGTTAAGCACTTATTTTCAAACACAGTGTTGTATCGTTTCTTTTGAAGAAGTTTAGCACTTATTTACACATATTGCGTTGTATCGTTAGTTTTCATGAAGTTAAGTATGTAGTTTCTCAGACAGTGTTATATTGTAAGTTTTCATGAAGTTAAGCACATAGTTCTACACACAGAGTTGCATCATAAGTTTTCATGAAGTTAAGCACATAGTTTCACTCAAAGTGTTGTACCGGTATATTTCATTAAGTTAAGCAAGTAGTTTCACACACAGTTTTGTATCGTTAGATTTGAAGAAGTTTGAACGTAGTTTCACACACAGTTTTGTATCCTTAGTTTTGAAGAAGTTAAGCACGTAGTTTCACACGCAGTTTTGTATCGTTACTTTTGAAAAAGTTTAGCACTTTTTTCCACATACTGTGTTTTATCGTTAGTTTTCATGAAGTTGCATCATAAATTTTCATGAAGTTTAGCACTTAGTTTCACATACTGTGTTGTATCGTTAGTTTTCATGAAGCTAAGTATGTAGTTTTTTAAACAGTGTTATATAGTTAGATTTCATGAAGTTAAGCACATGTTTTCACACACAGTGTTGTATCGTTACTTTTGAAGAAGTTTAGCACTTATTTCCACATACTGTGTTGTATCGTTAGTTTTCATGAAGTTAAGCATGTAGATACTCCTACAGTTTTATATAGTAAGTTTTCATGAATTTGTGCTCATGGTTTCACTCAAAGTGTTGTACCGGTAGGTTTCATGAAGTTCATCATGTAGTTTCACACACAGTGTTGTATCGTTAGTGTTGAAGAAGTTAAGCACATAGTCTCACACACTGTGTTGTATCGTTAGTTTTCATTAAGTTAAGCACGTAGATTCTCACCAAATATTATATGGTTAGTTCTGAAGAAGTTAAGCACTTACTTTCACATCCTGTGTTGTATCGTTAGTTTTCATGAAGCTAAGTACGGAGATTCTCATACAGTGTTATATATTTAGATTTCATGAAGTTGAGCACATAGTTTCACACACAGTTTTGGATCATTACATTTGAAGAAGTTTAGCACTTATTTCCACATACTGGGTTGTATCGTTAGTTTTCATGAAGTTAAGCATGTAGATACTCCTACAGTTTTAGATAGTAAGTTTTCATGAAGTTAATCACATGGTTTCACTAAAAGTGTTGTACCGGTAGTTTTCATGAAGTTCAGCATGTAGTTTCACACACAGTGTTGTATCGTTAGTTTTGAAGAAGTTAAGCACATAGTCTCACACACAGTGTTGCATCGCTAGTTTTCATAATGTTAAGCACGTAGATTCTCACCTAATATTATATCGCTAGTTCTGAAGATATTAAGCACTTAGTTTTACATACTGTGTTTTATCGTTAGTTTTCATGAAGCTAAGCACGTAGTTTCTCATACAGTGTTAAATGGTTAGATTTCATGAAGTTAAGCATATACTTTCACACACAGTGTTGTATAGTTACTTTTGAAGAAGTTTAGCACTTATTTCCACATACTGTGTTGTATCGCTAGTTGTCATGAAGTTAACCATGTAGATTCTCCTACAGTGCTATATAGTAAGTTTTCTTGAACTAAAGCACATAGTTTTACACACAGAGTTGTATCGTTACTTTTGATGAAGTTTAGCTCGTAGTTCCACATACTGTGTTGTATCGTTAGTTTTCATGAAGCTAAGTACGTAGTTTCTCATACAGTGTTATATAGTTAGATTTCATGAAGTTAAGCACATACTTACACACACAGTGTTGTATCATTACTTTTGAAGAAGTTTAGCTCTTAGTTCCACATACTGTGTTGTATCGTTAGTTTTCATAAAGTTAAGCACGTAGATTCTCACCCAATATTATATCGTTAGTTCTGAAGAAGTTAAGCACTTAGTTTCACATACTGTGTTGTATCGTTAGTTTTCATGAAGCTAAGTACGTAGTTTGTCATACAGTTTTATATAGTTAGATTTCATTAAGTTAAGCCCATCCTTTCACACACAGTGTTGTATAGTTACTTTTGAAGATGTTTAGCACCTAGTTCCACATACTGTGTTTTATCGATAGTTTTCATGAAGTTAAGTATGTAGTTTCTCAGACAGTGTTATATTGTAAGTTTTCATGAAGTTAAGCACATAGTTCTACACACAGAGCTGCATCATAAGTTTTCATGAAGTTAAGCACATATTTTCACTCAAAGTGTTGTACCGGTATATTTCATTAATTTAAGCAAGTAGTTTCACACACAGTTTTGTATCGTTAGATTTGAAGAAGTTAAGCAAGTAGTTTCACACACAGTTTTGTATCGTTAGTTTTGAAGATGTTTGCACTTAGTTCCACATACTTTGTTGTATCGTTAGTTTTTATGAAGTTGCATCATAAATTTTCATGAAGTTTAGTACTTAGTTTCACATACTGTGTTGTATCGTTAGTTTTCATGAAGCTAAGTATATAGTTTTTCAAACAGTGTTATATAGTTAGATTTCATGAAGTCAAGCACATGTTTTCACACACAGTGTTGTATGGTTACTTTTGAAGAAGTTTAGCACTTATTTCCACATACTGTGTTGTATCGTTAGTTTTCATGAAGTTAAGCATGTATATCCTCCTACAGTTTTGTATAGTAAGTTGTCATGAAGTTAAGCACATGGTTTCACTCAAAGTGTTGTACTGGTAGTTTTCATGAAGTTCAGCATGTAGTTTCACACACAGTGTTGTATCGTTAGTTTTGAAGAAGTTAAGCACATAGTCTCACACACAGTGTTGTATCGTTAGTTTTCATTAAGTTAAGCACGTAGATTCTCACCAAATATTATATGGTTAGTTCTGAAGACG
>NW_024431854.1:0-4203 GCF_017639785.1 Mesocricetus auratus
GAATGCAGTTGATGACTCAGGCTTGTATTTGAGTCCTAGTCTCTGTAATAAGGGGTTGTGTTTCTGATACAAATTCCTCCACAAAAACACTGCTTGGACTGTCAAAGGTGATGACAGTAAACAGCCACTCCCAATGTCCATGCTACAGACTCCAAAAGGGGCTTGAAGAAGTCAACTTTACCAACTTTTCCTTTGAGCTTGGCTTGTTGTCACTCATTATTTTAAATAGTTTTATTTTACAACATAAATCATTTAAAATTATTATTTCTAATTGGATGTTAGCTAGGGACATCAAGTTCTATTTATGAAGGGTCAATTTTATATGTGACAGTTAAAGTTTATGCTTTCCCTGTATGACTTGCTGTGATGGCTAATCTTGGCTGTCTTCTTGACACATTGTTGATATCGGGACACCATCAGTCTGACTTCAAGGCATGGTTCTTTTGCATTGTTTTGATTGGTAGTTTATGAAGGAGGGCTCAGTCATCTGCAGTTAGTGCCATCCCTATTCAATGAGACTGGTCCATAAAGGAAGCTGAGTAGTAATGGGAGCTGTGGTTTAAAACCCCTGCCTTGGGTTCTTGACTTGGCTTCCCTTGATGAAGGACTGTAACATGTGAGGTGAATAACCCTTTCTCTTCCCCAAATAGGCTTTTTAAATTTTTATCACAATAGAAACTGAACTGAACAACTGCCATGTTCTCAGTACATGCTCTGATGGTCCATCCTTCTCCTGCATATCTGTTCATCACTGTACAAATTTCTGGACACTGCAGTCTGTTGCAATATCTACTCTGCCAAACACACCCCATTGCATACTCAGCTCTATTATAGTATTTTTAAATCTGATGTGACATGTTTCTCTCAAATACACCATGCTTCACTACTTTTCTCTCTTTAAAATTTTCTCTGAATGTTTCTGCTTTTACAACTTTAAATATTATCCTTTGCTTCAGAATAGAATATTTGTAGTCTGAGCTTTAACTTCCATGAAATGGGTGACTTATTATATTGAGGTATCTACTCGAGATTCAGAAAAGGAAATTAGAACACTGTATGTATTGGTTGAATGGCAATGTGTGTGTTTGTGTGTGTGTGTGTGTGTATGAATGTGTACATGAGTGTGTGTGTTTGTGATGTGGGCACATACATAATACTACTTACAACAGATTGCAGTGTCCAAAAATTTTGCACACTATTGGAAAAACTAGGTTACAGGTTGACAGGAGAAGGATCAGCCCTCAGAACATTTCCAAGGAATATGGCAAGTGTTCTAGTTCCGTTATTGTTGTTGTGCTGGCCAACTTTATGTCAACCTGACACAAGCTACACCAATCAGAGAGGATAGAGCCACATTTCAAACAAAATTCTCCATATGACCTGGCTGTAGCCAAGACAGTAGAGCACTTTCCTAATTACAGGAGTTCTCTGGTCACTGTGGGTGGGGCCATCTCTTGACTTGGCATACTAAGCTATACCAGAAAGCAGGCTGAACAAGATGTGGGGAGTAGGCCATTAAGAAGCAGCCTCCATGTGCTGTCATCAACTCCCACCTTCAGTTTCCTGCCTGTGTGAGTCCTGTCCTGACCTCCTTCAGTGATGAACAGTGATACAGATATAAGCCAAATAAACCCTTTCCTTCTTAACTTGCTCTTAGTCATGGTGTTTCAATGCAGCAATAGAACCCAATCTATGACACATGTGGATATCACAAGACATGTTTTAGGAGACGTGTCTCCCCTTCTAACATGCTGAGGCAGGTCTCTCTCGTTTCTGTGATATACTTTGTAGTCCAGTCCAAATGACCTTCCAGTTCCAGGCAATTTCTAGTCTCTGCCCCACATTTTCTGTTAGAAGTGAAAGAATCACAGATGTGTGCCACTGTTCTGGATTGATATGATTTCTGGCATTGAACTAATCGGACATGTACAGTCAAATTATTTTTCTCCTGAGGTTTATCTCCCCAGACTCTACTGTATTTTAAAAGCAAATAGCTAAAAAACCCAAAACAAACGGAGGCTGTCTCATGGTAAATGGATGTCTCATAAGCAACAGGTAGACTGAACAGAGAACTTCCTGGTCCCTCAGAAATCCATCAGGTACCCCTTCCAATGGCAATGACTTTCTCCACCACAGCCACAGCTACACTGAGTCTTATAGTAACCACTTATCTGTTTGTTGTTACCCAGTTATGCATGCCTAGTCACTTCCTCATTCTTGAAGGTTGTTATTGATGCCACAATCCTCAGAAACCACGATTTCCTTCTGTCTCTGTTTCCCTTGGCAGTTTTGACTGTGGTGAGGGAGATCTCTAACCACTTGGCATGTAGTTTATGGTTTCAGGTTTTTGGATGCATGTTCATGATGAAGTCTAATATATTATATTCATTGTATGTCTTGAGCACTGGAGATGAATGTGGCATAGGGAGCTCCTGGTATAACTCAAGACCATGCTCCCGACAAGGGTACAGGCTAGGTGCTTTGTTGTTTTATTAGGAGTCCCAGCAATTACAGATCATGAATGTATTCAAAATTCACAAGCCTAAGAGTAAAGTCATTTAAATATTTAATCTTTAATTGACATCTGATGTTTTTACTTTAGAAATTTTAAAGTCTTACAATGTGTTACATTTGAGATATTTCTATACATAAGAAGATAAAATATGGTATGTATTCATACTGATAATTGGATTTCAAAGTCAGGCATTAAATTTGGAATTCATGGTTCTCAGTGACAAAAGTGATAAACGAATTTCAATATTAATATTTTCAGTTCTTACACATAACATATGCATATAACAACAGAGACAAGGCAAAATATGATACATCTGTATGGCATATCAAATGAAATTATTATTGTGTTGTAAAATGATGTAAGATTATGTATGTAGCCGGCAGTGGTGGCACACGCCTTTAATCCCAGCACTCGGGAGGCAGAGGCAGGCAGATCTCTGTGAGTTCAAGACAGCCACCAAAACAATACAGAGAAACCCTGTCTCATAAAAAATCAAACAAAAAAACATTATGTATGTAGAAATACATTAGTATATACACTAAAGTCTTTGATTCATCCTTGATCAAAATCATAATCAGCATCCAAAAGAAGGATACAAAGTTTCATCACATATAGGGGAACGTTAGAAAGTTTTTAGTCCAAGTGCTTTGTGAACAGAGCAGGTAGTCCTGCCATTCAGTATTCATCTAGGAGTGCAAGGAGGATCTTGAGTAAATACTTACAGTGACATTTGCCACATAATGCAAGTTGTATCCATTACTCTCCATCTTGTCATACTCTTGCATCTAAGCCATCCGAGTGTGTTTACTTATGTGAACAGAAAGCTTCCACTAATATGTGAAATAGTTATTACTATATTCAGGACTCCTCAAGAAGGATATTTGAGGATGGTTTTGAAAGGAGTGCTAAGGGGAAGTGGATTTGTTCATAGAAAACTGTAAACAATGACTGCTGTGTGAGGCTGTTCTTGCCACGGATTTATTTTCCTAGGTACTGACTCACTGATCTCCCTGACCTGGCATTTTCAAATAAAGATGAAAGATAACTTTAATATGTACTCATAACAGACACTTAACTCTACTTTGTCTTCCCTATGAACTATACCATGTAGCCAAATGTACATTAGCTTTCAGATCGCAAATTGCACTGTGTATAAACTTTATATTAGCCATTTATGTTTGTCTATAAATCCTTAAAATGTAAAATTATACTCTGTTTTACTATGGTATTATGCTTGGCTTGTATTCTGTCTAAAACTTTTTATCCTATTTAATACTGTCATGCATATTCAGAAAGCATGGTTTAGGCAGTGGTTTTACGTTTATGGATTCAGACCCCAAGGGGTCTGGGTGGAAAGACACTTTCATAGGGGTTGTATATCAGATATCCTGCCTATCAAATACTAATAGTACAATTTGTAACAGCATCAAAATTACACTTACAAAGTAGCAATGAAATAAGTTTGTGGTTGTGGAGTCATGATGACATGAAAATGTATTGAATGGTCTTAGGGTTAGGGAGCTTGAGAACCAATGGAGAAAAGGATTCCACCTGCTGTGTATGTGCAGTGAGTTCATTCCATGGTTGCTCAAAACTATTCACTTGGAATGCACAGCACACTAGGAATGCATGTTGAGTGGGAGATCTTTATCCCATTGCTGACAAGAAGGAGAAACAGAGATAGGAAG
>NW_024431855.1:0-5316 GCF_017639785.1 Mesocricetus auratus
GCTTGGTATTGGAACAAAAATAGGCAGGTAGACCAACGGAACCGAATCGAAAGCCCTAATTTTAACCCATACACCTATGAACACCTGATTTTTGACAAAGAAGCTAAAACTGTACAGTGGAAAAAAGAAAGCTTCTTCAACAAATGGTGCTAGCATAACTGGGTACTGGTATGCAGAAGACTGCAGATAGATCCATGTTTATCGCCTTGTACAAAACTTAAGTCCAAATGGATCAAAGATCTCAACATACATACAGCCACACTGAAACTTTTAGAAGAGAAAGTGGGAGATACTCTTCAACGAGTTGGTACAGGAGACCACTTCCTAAACATAACACCAGTGGCACAGGCACTGAGATCGACAATTAAAAAATGGGACCTTCTGAAACTAAAAAGCTTCTGTAAGGCAAAGGACACAGTCAAAAAGACAAAAAGGCAGGCCACAGAATGGGAAAAGATATTCACTAACCCTACATCTGACAGAGGGCTAATCTCCAAAATTTACAAAGAACTCAAGAAACAAGTCCCCAAAACACCAAAGGATCCACTTGAAAGGTGGGGTACAAAGCTAAATAGAGAATTCTCAGTAGAGGAGGCTAAAATGGCCAAGAGACACTTAAGAACGTGCTCAACATCCTTAGCCATCAGGGAAATGCAAATCAAAACAACTCTGAGATACCATCTTACTCCTGTCAGAATGGCTAGAATCAAAAACACCGAAGACAATTTATGGTGGAGAGGATGTGGAGAGAGAGGAACACTCCTCCACTGCTGGTGGCAATGCCGACTCATACAGCCTCTTTGGAAATCAGTATGGAGATTCCTCAGGGAAATGGGAATTAATCTACCACTAGACCCAGCAATTCCACTCTTAGGCATTTATCCAAATGAGGCAGGTTCATACAACAAGGGCATCTGCTCCACTATGTTCATATCAGCATTGTTTGTAATAGCCAGAACCTGGAAGCAACCTAGATGCCCCTCAACTGAAGAGTGGATAGAGAAAATGTGGTACATTTACACAATGGAGTATTACTCAGCGGAAAAAAAACAATGGAATCTTGAAATTCGCAGGGAAATGGATAGCACTGGAAGAAACCATCCTGAGTGAGGTTACCCAGTCGCAAAAAGACAAACATGGTATGTACTCACTCATATATGGATTCTAGACATGGATTAGGATAGTGCCAGTCTGCACTTCCACTGATATAGAGTCTGGGAAACAGGAAAGAACCTAAAAGATATGCATATATGCATAGTGCCCAAGAGAAGAGGATGGAGACAAGATCCTCTGATGGGGAACACGGCGAGGGGTGGGGGGGAGTGGGACCTGGGAAGAATAGAGGGGGTAAAGAGGAAGGGAGTTGGTCATGGGGGAACAGGAAGTTGAGGGGGTGGGGGTAGAATAGGGGGAAGAGGGAATCATAGGATCGAAGACAGATCAGGCACCAGAGTGACCTCGAGTGATCTAAAGGTATAAAATCAATTGGCAATCTAAGCAATAGTGGAGGGACCACCTCGAATGCCCATTCCTGATAATGAACTTGATGTCTATAACCATCCGGGAGCCTTCATCCTGTGATTGATGGAAGCAGAGGCAAACACACAACTAAGCACTGAACTGAACCCAAGGAACCCAGTGACAGAGAGAGAGAAGTGATGAGCAAATTGGCAAAGAATGGGCTGGCAAAACCAGCAGAGACAGCTGATCTGAACAGGGGAGTGCTCTTGGACCCCAGACCGACAGTGGGGAGGCCAGCATGGGACTGATCTGGACCCCCCAAATGTGAGTGTCAGTGAGAAGGCCTGGGCAACCTATGGGGCCCTGAGCTGTGGATCAGTGTCTATCCCTGGTATACAAACTGTCTTCATGTGCCTATAGCACAAAGAGAGATGCTCTCTCAGCCTGGACTCTTAGGGGAGTGCCTTGACCCTACCAACAGTAAAATGACAGACTCTAGATATCCCCTATGTGGAAGGATTTGGCAATAAGGTGGAAGGGAGGGGGAAGGGGAGTGCGGGAGGAGGGGAGGGAGAGGGAACTGGGATTGACATGTAAAACAAGCTATTTAAAATTAAAATAAAAAATGATAAAAAATAAATAAATAAAGCTAATCTTAATATTAAAAAAAAGAAAAAACAAAACAAACAAAAAAGTAGAGCTAGCATAATGGAACATGCCTATAATTCCAGAATCTGGGAAGCAGAGGAAAGAGAATAAGGAATTTAAGGTCATCCTCAGCTGCACATGAAGTTCAAGGCCAACCTGGGCTATATGAACTCCTATCTCAAAAATAAATAACTGACATCCATTCAAATGTTTCTGGAACTCAAGCATACAGAAGGGTATAAAATAGTGTTCTTCCCTGCTGCTGACAGTTATCCATTATCTTTTACTACCTGTGTAAGATGATGCATTCATAGGTTAGCACTTAGCATCTTAGAGCTTTTTATAAGCACTTCTTAATGTGGGGTTGACCATCTTAACCTGAACGATATTTTATCCCTTGAATTTTGTAAAATGGCAATCAGCACCGACCTTGATGGACCTAGTTTTAGCATCATGAAAGAGGGTAGTCCATTAAGAGATGGAGGACCCACGTAGTATAAAGACCCTACTCTGGCAAGTTGTTCTTTCATCTCCACACCTGTACTATAGTGCCCCCCTTCATTTGCTCCCTCCATCCCATTCTCCACACTCAAAAAATGGCGTTTTAAAAGAAAGAGGCTAACACAAATCAATAAATGTATTAAAAGAGAGGGCCAAGGAATAAACAGAAGGTGAAATACAGAGTTAGATTAGACAACAATTTGACCCAGAAGAAAAGAAAAATTCAGGTAGTTAGAGTTTGGGAATGTGCTTTAAAACACAGATTTTTTTCAAAGGGAATCTTTGAACTGTCTTTTAAACTGTGGAAACGTTTAAACTGCAGAGACTCTGAGCACTGCCGATTACTAGCTGTGTGACCTTGTGCAAGTCACTTAATCTCTCTGGAGACTCATTTTCCTCATCTGTAAAAACAGGACTAATATAGGGATTAAATGAGTGAACACACGTAACAAACATGGCACCCACCCGGCTTGGCAAAATATTGTAGAAGTAAGAGGTCCTCTATCCCCAGGCCGCAAAAAAAAGAGTGATATAAAATAAAAATCAAATAAATGTGAAATGAACGAAAAAATGTGTTTCACACTATTAAATATAAGGAAATATAGGATAGCATTTATGACAAACATGAATTTTAAATTGTGATTATTTAAAACTTCTTTACTATATTATATTATAATCACATCATTTTCTCCTTAACTTTCCTGCTTCTTATCCATCCCTTATTCATCTCTTCTCTCTGCCATTACTTAGGAATTCTTTCTAAAATAGTATTTTTCATATTCAAAATATAAAAATTGATGAAATAACATTACTACATTTTTATAATAGATAAAATGAGGGTATTGGAAAAATGAATTTTTCTAGTGTTCCATAATGCTTTTTAGAAGATTCTTAACAGTGTTTGTGGATTGTATATACACTCAAATGAATTCATAATGAATTTTATAGAACATTAATATCATATGGGAGAATAAGATAAGGGAAAGAGAAAATATCTAAAAACCAAACTGCATTGGCCTTAGTCTTAATTGATGATGCAAAAATAATAGGATTGTGCATGATTTTAAGCCATAAGAAACTGTGTTGATTAGGGACCCTGCCATGATTTGCCAGTCCACTGAAGTAAAGATTATTTACTACTTAGCCTCCCAAGATTATTTCAACTTTGTACTCTGTAAACTACAATGTATTTTTAAAAGAATGTGTGTCCCCTTTAAACACAGTGAGGTCAAAATACTGATACTAATTTGAGAATATAAATTGCAATGTATAATGGAAAATGTAAAGGAGACATTTATTAATTGATATCTAGAAACATTTTGACAATCAAAGAGAATACTATATCATTAATCATGAACACATTTTGAAAGTTAATGATTATCTGCAATCAAAAAAAATTCATTTGATTCCCTCCAAAGTGTAGAGCAAAATCTAGATGAACCACTGATTCTTCCAAGTAAAGCAGTAGAAATTTTACAAGAACTAATAATGGTAAAGTCTAAGAACTTGGACATTGACAAAGATAATCCTTTATGGAATACATCAGTGAATGGAAAATTTGTTGTTGAATTCACAACGAAGTAGAGAAGACAGGCAAACTTTGTTGACATTTATACATTTGGGAAAATGAGACCAAGTAGTTAAGTAGTAGAACAGACTGCATATAGTATTAGTCTTGTAGTCTTGTAAGGGAGTGGGAATAACCAGTGCATTTTCCAATCATATATTAAAGACAATAGTGTGGAAAGAGAAAATGATAAAACAAATTCTTCCAACAAACAGCATGAATGAATTGTGAAAATTGAATTTGATGATACCCAAATCCTAAGATAAAGGCACTGTTAGTAATTAAGGGATGAATTGTCACTCATCTGCTTATTGACGATAAATCATAATGATTAATTTATTTACATGATATTTAAATCTTAACGCTTAATAAACAAAAAGGATATCTCTTTTATTATGTACTAGGATACAAATATAGGTATAAATTTGGGAATAATAAAAACAGTCAAGGAGCATATTGCTGGTGGATATTACAGGAAGAATGATTTTGGTGATCATTTCATTATAGAAAGTCAATGCTTACATCATTTACTTTTCCAAGAAATGAATATGTTTAATTAGAACCTCCTCTGTCATTACCAACAGTACATAGAGCTACAACCCTAAACATGTGACATCCATATATTTATGAGGAAATTTAGAAAAGATTTATTAGAAATGATCACTTGAAACTTTAAAATCATAAATACAACATACAGGAAAACTATATTAGGAAAACCATCACTGAAATTCTACATTGTATTATGAATTATAGAGAAAGGCAGAAGGATAGAGTTGAAGTTAATCAAAATTTAGATATATGAGATTTAGAGATACTGAGACACAGTTGCCACAAATGTCATTTATTTGGAATATATTGAGATACAGTATTTTAACATCACAAGAATTGAGAATGCACAAAGATATATCTAATTCATTAATGTAAAATTAACACAGCTAACATAAATGAATGATGACTTAAACAGTGGTGTACAGAATATAATGTAATGGAGTAATCAAGTAGCCCATCACATCACTTCTGATAATACAAATAAAACTATTGAAAACCATAACAAATACAGGACAATGTATCTGTGCTCAGGGGCTGAGTATTCACAATGTGTTGTAGGCAGTTAAATTTTCAGAGGCTTGGGAACTGTA
>NW_024431856.1:0-1505 GCF_017639785.1 Mesocricetus auratus
GCTATCGCTATTGCCGTTAGAAGATGGCGCTGACATCTGCTGTCAGTTGGAGTTAACCGTTAGAAGATGGCGCTGACATCTGCTGTCAGTTGGAGTTAACCGCTTAAGCTGTGCCTCTCCCGTGGCGTCATCTGGGGTGATGTGCAAACCACCAATCCCGGCTCTACACGTCTCACTCGGAGCTCCTAGGCTTATATAAGGGGCTGGGTTTCTTAGCTTGGGGTCTCCTCTAAGAAGCTGATCATCTATCTCTCAAGATGCATTAAAGCTTTACTGCAGAAGGATCCGAGTGTTCTGCGTCGTTCTTGCTGGCGAGACGGTAGCGCGGGACATCTGGTGCCGAAACCCGGAACTCTTCAACATCGCCGGCGCCGCGGGAGACCCCTCGGAAGACGGGGCGGATTCAGAACTGCAGGGACGTAAGTTCAGAGAGGTATGCTTTATCCTGAACACCCCTTTCTCGACTTTGGCCTTAGTTTGTCATCACCGTGGGACGGGTCAGTGGAGGCTTTGGTGCTAGTCCTGTTTGTCCTTCTCCTTCATCGTGGCTGGTGCTGACAGAACGGTGCTGTCAGTCTGGTGCTGTCAGTCTGGTGCTGTCAGTCTGGTGCTGTCAGTCTGGTGCTGTCAGTCTGGTGCTGTCAGTCTGGTGCTGTCAGTCTGGTAACGGAGTTGAGCGCCGCTTTTTAGATAAGCCGCTAGCGCGATGGGGTTGTCACAGTCAGTGGTTACTGCCCTACAGACTGTGCTAAAACAAAGAGATCTTAAAATTGCACCACGAACACTTCAAAATTTTGTGAAGGAGGTAGATAGAGTGGCACCATGGTATGCTTGTTCCGGGTCCCTCACTGTGGCCTCATGGAACAAGCTAGGTAAAGAACTAGACAGGAAGCATGCAGAAGGAGATCTCCACTTAGGTACCAAAGCCATTTGGAAGCTAGTTAAAAACTGCTTGGAGGATGAGGCCTGTCACCCTGCTATAATAGAAAGTCAGGGAACCTTAGAGGAAGTTCAGGATAGCATGTCAGAAACTGAACGGAGTGAGAGAATGGGAGCTCGCAAAAGGAAAGACATGTCTAAGAAAAAAGGCCCTCCCCAAGAAGTTAAGAAAGGGGGAGAGAGAGAAGGGAGTGATCATTCACCCCTAACAAATCTAAGAAAAGAAAAAGCCAGAATCTAGTATATACCCTACAGTAGAGCTAGAAGCCTTGGAGCTAGATAATTCTGATTCTGACACTCTGTATTCTAGCGAAGAAAGTGGTCTAGAGGAGGAGGTGGCACGGTATGAGGAAGAAAGATATCACCCTGATAGACACCGGCCACTGAAAACAAAAATGAATGTGAGGCCACCGCCTATAAATCCGGCGGGCTTACGCCCCTCAGCGCTCTCCGCAGTATGAGCTTCGGCTGAATACTGGTACTGACTCCTTTTACCTTTAGAGGAACGGAGAAAAATACAAGTGGCTTTTCCAGTATTCAGAATGTGGAAGGCTGAAGAGTACATA
>NW_024431857.1:0-859 GCF_017639785.1 Mesocricetus auratus
AAAACAATACTGTGGTGCACTCCCTGACCAGCAGGAAAGACTACCACCAAACAAGGATTCTTCCCAAATCACGCTTTATTGGAGCCTCTTGGTTGAAGGGAGAGCAGGAAGCAAGGGACCCAGAACAAAGACTGCAGCTGCTTATATAGGAGCTGAGGCAGCATGCAACTGTCCTATTGGTCGAGCACCCCTGGCAGCCACCTCAGGCTCCCTGATTGGCCCAGCAAGCTGAAGACACTGAGCATGCTCGAGCTGGTGATTCTGGTTATGACCCTATATGGGGTTGTTTACTCCAGCCCTGCAGGGGCCCAGTGCCATCTTGGAATGGCGGCCACAACTTATGGCTCCCTGCAAGATCCCTATGGGGTAAGGGCCCAACAGCTTCACATGCCCATCCCAGCTCCCTCTCCCTCCCCTCCTACAATGGTCCACCATCAACTCCCCCAGCTCCCCACCCAATCCCCACACCATTCCCCAGGAAGGGTGAGGCACTCTGTGGAGGATCTCCAGAGTGTGTCATTTCTTTCAGGGCAGGGCCTAGGCTCTCCCCTAAGTTTCTTGAGTTCTTTGTAAATTTTGGAGATCATCCCTTTCTCAGATGTGGGGTTAGTGAATATCTTTCCCCATTCTGTGGTCTGTCTTTCCATTTTGTTGACTGTGTCTTTTGCCTTGCAGAATCTTCTCAGTTTAAGGGTTTTCACATATTAATTGTTGAGCTCAGTTTCTGTGCTACTGGTGTTATGTTCAGGAAGCTGTCTCCTGTATCAACTCCTTCAAGGGCACCTCCCACTTTCTCTTCTAAGAGGTTCAGTGTGGCTGGATTTATGTCGAGGACTTTGATCCATCTGGACTTAAGTTT
>NW_024431858.1:0-2296 GCF_017639785.1 Mesocricetus auratus
AATCCATGATAGGGGTTTGAATTTAGAGAATACAAAAAACGTTGAGGAGAAAGCAAATCTGTATTTCTGCCCCAGAAAGCAAGCCAAGCCTCAAACTATTGATAAGACATGGGAGAGTATTGCATGTATATAGTAGATGTAGTACAGCATACATACTGATTGTCCACTCCGAGTTTAAACAAGGATCATACATTCAATATTGGTTTATGTCCCACACAGATATAGCTACCAACTAGAATACAGTTCACCACAGGATAAAATTCAGGGATCACGGAAGTGATGGTACTCCTCATAATATAGGGGTCTATAATTTAGACTGACTAGATAAGAATATCTTCATTTACATTTATACTTTGTGAACCATCATCATAACTATGGCAATTCTTAAAGAGGAAAACATTTAATTGGTGCTGGCTTACAATTTGGAGTTTTAGATGTGTCATCATCTATGTGGCAGGAAGTATGGCATTTAGTCTTCTTTCAGAAGTATGCATATTTTATAATCCTGTCAACATTGCCAAAGCTCAAAACCTTCTCAGACTGATGACAATCCCTTAACTGTAATCAACTATAAAATCTAAATCAAAAACATAGATTACATTATTCCAACATGAAATGGAACAGAATCTACATTGCAGGTGACAAGGGAGCATAATTAGCCTACTGCACACTGGAAAAATGCAAGACTAAGGAGAAGCCAGAGGACCTCCAAATTCTGCTATACATCATGACAAAGTGCTCACACTGTTGAGTACAGTGTGGTGAGGCACACATTTATCTAATCACTGGCCAGAAGAAGGTTGAAAATCTCAGAGTGTCATGTCCTAGGTATCCATTTTTAGGACAGGCAAGCTTATGAAGTCAAGGAAACGAAGCCAGTGAAGATATTATTAAGAGAGAGCGACATCTTCCTACCACATTAATCAGCAGAATTTATCATTTTCAGCTATGGGGTTCTGGCTTATTACTTAGAGTTGGGAGATAGTGGTTTTAGAATTTGAACAGGTCAAATGATAGCCATATGTTGCCATGAATGGAAGCCTGGGGACAGGCCGTTGTATGAAAAATATGAAATTGTGACCTTCACTGCTATCATGAACGAAAGACGTTAGAGAAGAAGGAGTCTTGAGTGGCCTGTCAAAGAGAACTGTTAACAGTTAGTTGAACAAGCCCAAGAGGAAAGAATGTGGTACAGTCAACAAATCTGAGCATAATTAGACATCTGAAGAGTGTTTCGACATCAGACAGGAAGATGTAGATTTTTTATTTTATGCAGCTCTTTTTAAGCCTTGCTTTGGTCCAGTATTACCTCACTAAGCCCTGTTCCCTATATTCTGAAATGGCACTGTATATTCTGTGTCCTTATTTGTTGATAGCATGTGATCTTCCTTTTTAATACTTATAGGTGGTTACAGAAAAGAGTTTGTATGAAACTAAGAAGAGATTTGTATTTTGGATTTTTTAAACATGATTGAGAGTGTGACAGAATATGATGACCTTCAAAGTTAGGCTTAGTGTATTCTAAATTATGATATTGGTGAAAGGTTGTTGGGGACAGGGTGTAGATTGTTGTAGAGTGAATCATTTTGGGCCCCATAATAGTTTTTCTGAACTGTAATTTTTCCATTTTCTCTATTTATATTCTATTTTACATTCCAAACTTAGTCCTGCCTCCAACAGCACCAACCAGGCTTATAACTCTTATTACCCTCCAACTCTGGCATATTCAACATTCAGTCCACTAATCCTCACTTTTGAGGGCTCCCATGAGGAGTCAACATAATCAGGCTTACTAGTTTTGGGCAGGGCATGGTTCCTCTCTCATTTGTTAAGAGTGATCATGGAAAATCACCATAGAAAATGATCTCCAACAAGCTAGGTCTTGTAACAGGATTATATTTTATCCTATTGCCATGGAACATGACATCTCCCACTAAGGCCTAACCTGCAACGTGATGGCTAATAAGTCATTTTTGTATCCTCATCCTGCTGTCAATGGCCCCTCTGATAGTTCAAGCTTCATAAATGTCTCCAACAAATGGAGGGCATTAAAATCATACAGGTGGATCAAGTGAATTGAATCTAAAACCCTGATATCAATTCTCACAAATAGTAACACCAGATTTTGACAAAAAAAGAAAAATTTTAGAATAGAAAAAGGTAAAACCTCTTTAATTGTGCTACCATAAGTGGAGGTTAACATGAAAACATTGCAAATAGAAAAACGAAATTTGTGGCACTTTTCCCCAGTGGAGTACTACTCTCTGGTAACTAAATGATGTCCTTAGAAAATTTT
>NW_024431859.1:0-551 GCF_017639785.1 Mesocricetus auratus
TTAGAATAATGATATTTGCAGATTCAAGCGTTGCAGAAGATATGAACACTGTAATAGAGATCTAAGGAATATTGTTGCTTCAACTTGCTAATGTAAACTAAGCAATAACATAAAGAGTTCAATTGGATATTTTCAAAAATGCCTTTTGTCACAGAAAGATACTACAGTCTATTTGTTTACATTAGGAATATCTTCAACAGATCCTGGTTCTCAAAGCAGAAAAGAACAATGAGAAGCAAGTGGTCCTTAAACACTTATGTTGAAACGTAATAAGAACTGCATCCTTCTGAATACAACAGCCTAAGGTTATTTGGGTGATGATGACAAGAAGGCGAAAGGACAAGAGTATAGTTTGATAGATAGCATTATATATGTGTAAGATAATTCATATATAATCATCATAAGAGATACAAATGGGTTTTACATGTAACAACATAGATTTGAAAATAGTTAATTAAAGTTAAAAAATCATTGATTAAACATATATGTAATTTTAATTTTTTTATTTTAATTATAAATACCTTTTTAACGTGTCAATCCCAGTATAAAAT
>NW_024431860.1:0-564 GCF_017639785.1 Mesocricetus auratus
CTCATTCCCCCAGGGAGGATGAGGCCCTCCATGGTGGTGTCCATAGCCTGTCATTTCATATAGGGCAGGGCCTAGACACTCCCCAAGACTTCAGGGTGAGAGTGCACCTCACATTGTTCTATGGGAGTCCAAAGTCCGTGTGTATACTTGGGATAGGTACTGATCTGCTGCCCAAGGCTCAATAGATTACCTAGGCCTCCTCACTGACACCCACATTCAGGGGGTCTTGATCAGTCCCATGCTGGATTCCCAGGCTGATGCCTGGGATTCAAGATTTAAGCATTGTCTGGTCAGTTGTTTCTGGGGGTTATGCCAGCCCAGTCTTAATCCCTTTGATCATCAGTCCTCCCTCTCTGTTACTGGCTTTCTTGGGTTCAGCTCAGTACTTAACCAAGGGAGTCTGTCTCTTCTTTGATCAGCCGCTAAATGAAGTTTCAGTTTCCCAGACTCTCTGGCCATAGGATTGTAGGCTGGCACTCCGCAGATCTATGTCTAAAATCCATATATGAGAGAGTACATGCCATGTTTCTCTTTTTGCGACTGCATTACCTCACTTGGGATGGT
>NW_024431861.1:0-2082 GCF_017639785.1 Mesocricetus auratus
CTTATTGCAGAAAATCCAAGTTTGTCTTTCAAACAGAGGAGAAATTCAGATCTCCAACTGAAACCTCTGGGAGACCAGATATGAGAACACACAGGGCCATGTCATCACATATTTCCACAGATTGCCCTGTCAACAATTTCTCTTTTTAATTTTAATTTATATTATTTTTCAGATAGGGTTCTTTGTAGCAAAAAACTGCCAAAGCCTCCTGATTATTCTGTCCCTAATTTATGGTACTGTGATCAGAGACCTGTCACCATCCCCCATGCATGGGAATCTCATCATAATTGTATGGTTCATTTACTGATATTCATTTCCTCATGCTGTATGGACATTCCATAAATTTCATCTGATAGAAAATATTAAGGGTACATGAAGACACACTTGTTAATAGCTAACAGAAATCGAATAGAATTATTCAATAAGTGCTAAGTGGTAGTATAATGTTCCACAGCCAGCAAAGAATGAAGTGGAAAAGATAGTCTCTCCGTTCTACTTTCCAAACTGTGCCATTGCTCCCTCCATATAGGTCCATGTCCATTAAGAAAATATTAAAACCTGTGTGTGTGTGTGTGTGTGTGTGTGTGTGTTGGAGTCTTGTCATGCACAGTTCCAAGCATTATCCTTCTTCACTCTGTGAGCAAAAACAGTCCAGAATACCCTTTGAATGCATTTGTGGCACCCACCATAGCAGTATTTTGGGATTGTTTCCTTTTATCCCACACATGTTCTAAATCTTGAGAGAAACTCTCTTTTCCTTCATTCAACAATTGTCCATTAATATCTTTGTCTCTTCACAGTATTTATTTGATTGTTTTCTGGTATGGAAATTGGTGTTCAAACTTTCATTACATTTATACATTTGTGTATTTATACATTGTGTGGGTTGATTAACACATAGGAAGGTAGAGTCAAGAAATAAAATCCAACCTTGAATGTCACGGTTTCTGGAAATGTGATACTATGGAGGGTCACTGACATGTGACATTTAGTGCCCCTTCTGCAGCATCCCTATCTGCAGAAGTCTCTCATCATGCCCTCAAACTTTCTCCTGCTCTTCTTATAGCTTTTCAGATCTGGAGGAGGAACAAAGGCATCGAGAACACAGTCCTAGTGGGGTCCTGTCAAGTAAGCTGTCAAGCTCTGACCTCACATAATACACAATTATGCATCAGTCTCATCACTGATCTTTTGACAGAAGCCATTGATTGTATTCCTAAGGTACAAGTATCACACAGTAGCTTGTCCTTAAATATTTTTAACCATTAAAAAGCATCACATGTTGATCTGAATACTATATGTATATGCTCTATGAGAAAGAACAGACCATTGCCCAACAGTGTGAGGAGAACATTGTAACAAAAAGTAGCATAATAAATTCATGGATGAGAGCACAGGAGAGCAACAGATAATATTCATGGTGAATTACATATGGACTACCTCATTTAAAGGCAGACATAGTATGATATTGGAGCTCAGACAAATGGAAAACGGCATGGCGTATGCACATTCCTCCTGCAAGGAAGAAAGCTAACTGCCAGGAAATATGCCAGATCAAGCCTATCATCATTGAGCAATATTTCTCAGATGTGTGCCTGAGAACACAAGCTTCTGTTGGGTTCTTCTATTTCATTAAACAAGTCTTATTTTCTTTAGGATGAAAGCTGGGAATCAACTTCCTGGTTTTCTGCAAAGTCTGTTACTCAACACCGTGTGAAGTTCTGAACAATCCTGCAACAGAAATATCTGTCTGGGATTACCTGGCAATGATTAAACTATGATATATATGGAATATATTACATGGGAAATGGTCAAACAATGGGAACAAAGAGGGACAATGTGTGGGACTCTTATCCCTACAAAATGAGAAAATGGAATTTATCTCAGGCATGGTATGATGCAGCTTTATTTAAGGCCATGACTTAGGAGTCATAAAGTAGCAGGCAGAGCTCTGTGAGTTCACAGAAATCCCTTTCAGAACATTTGACAGAATTCAGAATGGAGCATGGAGGACACAATATTTCAAATCCCAGAATATCAAACACATAATTACTGAGGGGAATTCTTTTTAACTGTATCAGC
>NW_024431862.1:0-505 GCF_017639785.1 Mesocricetus auratus
ACCCTGATTTCCTATCAGTTAAACATATTGCTGTGAAAAGACACCATGACCACCGCAATTCTTACAAAGAAAACAGCTTTAGGGGCTCACTGAGACTGAAGCAGCAATCACTGAGCCTGCATGGGTCTGCACTCAGGCCTCTGCACACATGTTGTGGTTGTCTAACTTGGGGTGTTTGTGAGATGCCTAACAGTGGGAGTCGGGCTGTCTCTGAATTCTTTGCCTGCTCTTGAGACCTTTTTCCTCCTACTGGGCTGCCTTGTCCAGCCTTGATATGAGACTTTGTGTCTAGTCTTATTGCACATTTTTATGCCATATTAGGTTGATGTCACACGGAGATCTTCTATTTTCTGAAGGGAAATGGAGGAGCAATGGATTGGGGTGGTGGAAAATACTGGGAGTAGTGGAGAGAGGGGACAGCCCATTAAAAGTATATTACATGAGAGAAGAAAATGTAAAGGGAAAAAGAAGAAATATAAAGCTCTTTGTGGTGGCACACCCTTAC
>NW_024431863.1:0-1188 GCF_017639785.1 Mesocricetus auratus
TACAATTTGATTATTTGCTGTCATCCAAACCTCCTGGGTAATTTTGTTTTTTATCCTAGATATTTCATGTATGCTGCCATGTAGTCACTAGTGTGGGAGTTCTGTAGATCCATTATATAGGCACTTAGTGCTGAAGGCGTGCCTCTTAGCGCTGCTTTCAAAGTGTCCCATAAATTTGGGTATGTTGTCGATTAATTTTCAAAGAATTCTAGGAATTATTTTTTCTAAGCAGGTTCTTACTAAAGATTATGTTGGAAAACACACCCAAAATAAACCACTACCGTCTTCAAAAGGCCTTTCCTTCTGGAATGAAAGGCTCAGGGTATTCTGAACTGAAAATTCAGGTGACATTTAATCCAAAATGCACTCCAAGTATTCCTTACCTGCTGCAATCTCATGGCCTGTAATAAATGTTTGTTAAGTTTAAACAAAAGTACCGGTGGCAAACATCTCCTGAAATTATAGATAAATATGTATATTTAAAATATATGAATGGTGTATATATATATGGATACTGGACACACATGCATGCACAAGTATGATATATCATACTCCATTAAGAGGATAAAGAAAATGGCAAGTCTAGTAGTAAAAGTTCCATGATGATCATTATTCACAGAATCAGTCACTGTGGAAAGTTTCTGTGTTCTGACTGTCCATGATTGCAGGTGTGGGTTTGGAATGTAAATGCTCCCACATCTGGGTCCTGGAGAATGTAGTGCAGTCACGGTCTTACACAAGTTGCTTTAACATGCTCGCCATTTCCTCCTGTGTTTTAGTGTCCTTAATGTGCTTTTATTATTTTTTGTAACAATTTTATATTTAACTGGCCCCAAAGTCCTCCCACCCCCTTACCCCTTCCTACACCAGGGGGGTTAAGGCCTTCCATAAGGGATTTTCAGAGACTCTCATAACATCCTGGGCAGGGCCTCTGTACTCCCCCATGTATCCAGGCTGAAAGAGCATCCATCCATGTGGAATGGGCTCTGAGAGTCCGTTTGTATGCCAGGAATAAAAACTGATCTATTCTCCAAGGTCCTATAGATTGCAGAGTTATCCATTCTGACACCCAGGAACTCTTAATGTCTTTCTTTATTTCTTCCTTGACCAATGTGTGATGTAATTGAACATTTTTAAACTTCCATCCTGTACTTTGGATTTCAAAATAGACTTCTGTTTTTGATAGTG
>NW_024431864.1:0-34867 GCF_017639785.1 Mesocricetus auratus
TGGATATCTGAGTTCATATAGCCTGTCTACAATATGTGACTCTAATAAACTGTACATGGAAGAAACCGGTCTTGAAACAACAAAACAGAAACCATGAACAAAACAAAAACCCAATCATGGCAAAGACTGCGCTCTGTATACTCTATGTTGGCACCACATAACAGTGTCTTGTCTTGAACCAAGAACTATACACTCAGGAATCAGAATCAAGCTCATTAGTTTTCAAGTTGACCTGTATCTCTCATTATTGCAACTAGCATGAAGTATTTTTTATCTCCAAAGCATAAATACAATTCTTGGAGAAGGGTACAAGAGTGATTGTAGTTACCAATGAAAGAGACAATGAATTTTATAGAGATTATAAAAATGTGTGTGCAGGTACCTGCAGAGGCCACAAGAGGGCATCTGGTCTTCTAGAGATAGAGTTATATGTGGGTCATCTGATGTGGGTGCTGGGATCAGAACTTGAGTCCTTGTGAAGATATGAAAGTGCTCTTAGCCACTGAGCCATTTCTCTAGTTCCAGTTTTGTTCATTTTTGTTTGATGAATACTTGTTGTGACTTTAAATAATGGCAGGTGCTTGGGCAAAACACTGTCTAGTATGGAAGGTAGCATTAATAATGGAATAGCACAGTGTTGTGAAGGTTAGAATGGGAAGTATTGTTCATAAGGAAACCATGTAGCAGGGGGAAGGGATGGACTTCTCAGACAGGGAAGACTTCCCTTTAGGTTTAAGTGATTAACTGTAATCTAAGACATTTGTTAGGAGAGATGTATTGTCTCTGGCCAGAGGTATTCCATATCTTGGTTTTCCAGTAGGACCATCTGCTTCCAAACTGTGAGGCAGAGCAGAAGATAGGGGAGTGGGAGTAGGAAAAATGAGAAATGAGGAAAGGAGGAGGGCAGGGGATGGGAGAAGAAAAAGAGGAGAGGGAAAAGGATGTTGGATGTGCTGGTACCTTGATTACAACTCATGAACCAAAATATATGATTATTAAACATATTTGGTCTAGAGTCCAGGATACCTTAGATTTTAAACCTGTTATTTTTTAACCCCAGAATTCCATCCAGGAGAGTATATTATATTTAGTAGTCATAATCTCCTAGAGTTTCTCCAATTTCCCTTGTTTTTAATGACCTTGAAGTTTTGAGGCATGCTGGTCAGGTATTTTGTGGGACCTAGTAGTTTTCTAACCTAACCACGAAGTGTAATCTCATCACTTTTGACCATATTCTACTTGTTAGAAGCTACTGCAAAATCTAGCCCACTTCAGGGAAGGAGGATTGATCTGTATCTGTTAAAGCCAGGAGTATCAAAGAATTTGTGGGAGAGTCCTTAAGCCTCACCTACAAGGTGATGATTTCAGTAATACAGTGATAGAATCCAAAAATTTGCATTTTTAACAAGCTTCCAGGTGCTGTTGCTGTGAATGGGATAGAGATTTCATTAAGAACCACGGAGAGCTTGTGTAAGACCTTATTGTGCACAACAAGCTGGAAAAACTTTGAGATGATTCAAACTTAAGAGATCTAACCACCACTGAAATCAACTGGTTTAGTTTCTAGATTAACTGTTACCATGTACAAAAGTGTCTTATATTTGTATTAGATGTGATTTGTTTTATTTAATTGTCACAAATACTAGGGAGAGAATACATACATCTCCACCTGACTTTAAAATAACCGAGAGACAGAAAGGCTAGGAGACCAGTCTTAGGTCACACAGCATGCTTATGATAGGGTCAAGTTAAGGGCTGAGTCACTGAGCCATGAACCAGCACCAGTTTCCATCTTACAGGCTTCTTTCACATTTTTCCAATTTTCAGGACTTGGACACTCTTTACAGAGGGGACAGGAAAGGGAGACTGGAAAACTACAAGTCTGGTTTCTGAAGGGCAGTTTAAATACGCTGTGGGAGTGGTCTTGAGCGTCTCTGGGGAAGGGGTCATCATTTGGCAGATTTTCTGAGATGCAGCAGGGTTTACAGGGATGGGGGCTTGGGTAGAACTTCAACCACAACACTAATAATCAGATTAAGAAGAAAGTTTTTTAAATCTTTTTTTGTAGCTGATGTTTACATGTTATCAAAAATTAAGCCAATGTTTGGTGGTAATGGATAAAGCCAGCAGTATTTCATATAGCCACTAGGAAATACAGATTTTATATGCTGAGCCACAAACTCAAGTTCACTATCATGCAAAGAAAATCCAGCAGTGTAAACATAGCAGATACCTGCCCCCAAATAGTGGTGAAACTGTGTCAGGGTTCTATGATGGTGAGAAATTGTGAAAGAATCATTAGTATCTCTAATTTGAACCTTTCCAATGGATGTGTATGTGGGGGTGAGACGGGGCAATGAAATATGATTAATCCCATCAAACCGTTTTGGGGTGAGAGGATTTAGGAAACATGAACATCAAGTGTTAATGACCTTTATTTGTAATGGATTCCTCCAATGGTAGTAGTAGGGAGAGTGGCATGATTAGAGTTAGTGACCTAAGAATCTTGCTCAGTTATTGGCTTAAAGTGGTAATTAGACGTATAGGGCAGGGAACTGCAGCCAGTGATGTAACAATCCTTGTTTTCGTAACAATGGGTCCAAATGTATTCACTAGTGTGAAGGTGGGCAGACAGGGACCAGAGGTCCTGACCAGTAGCTGGGGGTGGGGAGGCTGGGGAGCAGGGAGCAAAGAGTTACTTCCATTTAATTCTGTGCTAAGGTACCAGTATTGTTGGAGGGAATGAAAGAAACCATGTAATTAAGAGGAAAAGAATTTGAAAAATCACTGGACTGCAAGGAACAACTTAAAGTCCAGCAGTCAGCTGATCCGAGGAGGCCTTCCCAGAGAGGGGCCTGGGGTTCGAAAGGTCTAGGGCTGCACTAAATATCGTGTTTCAGGGCGTGGGCTCAGCGTCCTCCAGGTCTCCAGTACATTTTGGTCTTGGAAGACCAGATCCGGGGAGGGAAAGACAACAGCCAGGGTTTGCGGAGAACAGGGTAAGACCCACGAGCGAGGGCGGGAGGTTTGGGCGTGTTACCGGGGCTTTAAGAAAGCTTTGGCGGCGGCGGCAGCCAATCAGCGGCGTGCGTGCCCCTCACGCCCTCTGACAGCCCACGAGCGCTGCGTACGTGCGGCGGCAGGCCCCTGCCTCTTCTGGGCGGAGCTCAAGAACCTGCGGGCAGCGGGCCACGGCCGCCTTACTGCCTCTGGAGCTTGTTTAGGTGCTGAGGGGGCGACTGCGCTGGTGGCGCCAAGGCCGAGCCCCAGGTGGAGGTGAACCTCCGCCGGCGCTGCCTCCCTGCAGCAGTCTGGGACGTCTCGGTGGTTCTGCATTGCCGGGGTGAGGATGCGGCTCTTCTTTCGGCTGCTCAAGCAGCCGGTCCCCAAACACATCGAGCGCTACTCCCGCTTCTCTCCATCGCCGCTGTCAATCAAACAGTTCCTGGACTTTGGTGAGTGTGACGCCTTGGGGCCAGCTGGCCCCAAGGCCCGAGGGAGTGAGGGAGTCGCCATCCTCCCCCCAATCCAGTCCTGCCTGCTGGGCTCTTCAGCCTCAATGAAAAGTCCATGGGAACCGCCTGGCGGGTGATGGGGATTCAAGCTTGGGATGCTCCTGGAGCTGAGGTTTCGGGTTTCAGGAGGTGGAGGGCAGGGCCTGACACCCACACACCCAGCTTCCTCCAAGGACTCTCATCCCAGTTTAAACTCTTCAGCCGTCCAACCAACCTTTCCTTAGATCTAACTCGACTCAAACCGCCCTGTCCTGAAAACTTCGAAAGATCTCTTAAACGTTTTTTATTTTTAGAGTTTTTAATGGTTGGGGAAGGCGTGTTTAGAAACACCTTGAGGTTGAGTAAATCCTGCAGTGGCGTTTTGTTCCTTTTCTGCTGTGAGGTGTTGGGTTGCCTGGAGTGGCAGGACTTAGAACAGTCTCAGTCATGGCCTGCAAATGCCTTAGATGTTGGGCAAGAGCTGACCTGTGGGCTCCTGGCCACAGCGCAGGGGTTCTACGACAGCTCCAGCCTAAGGGTGAGCACCTTTGCTTGGTGTCCCTGGCACTCTGTTGGCAGCTTAGATAGTACTTGGTTTACATGGGTTGGGGTGAGAAGGAGAGGGACCCAAATAAAGTCTGAGGCTCTAACTTAGATGGAATAGATTCCACCACCTTCCATTAACTAATCAATCCTGTTTCCCCAGAGGATGCCATTTCAACACCAGCAGGCTGAATGCGGTTGTGAAACACCTGAAAATAAAACAAAAATGGAACTCAGCATTGCCGAAGGAAAATCAAGGTGACTTAGGCTCTCAAAGCCAAGCTCTATTTAAATCTTTTGACTTAAAAATGTCATGGGATGGTGTCAGTTGTGTATAAAAAGTGAAAAATTGGTAGAACCTTCTAGGAAGACCAGCTATATAGAATGTGATGTTGTCTATAATTGGGGGAAACATACAGGATAGAAAGAGAGGTTTAGGTTAAACATTTAAGACGATGCCAAATTACATTTTAGAAATCAAGCTGCCAAAGTTAGATGATGGTCTAAGATGAGGCAGAAGTTGGTCTTTAAATCCTAAGTTTCATTTTCAAAAGCTTTTCAGTAGTTGAACCCTACTCTCTCTGCCTTTCTTGCTACTTGTAAATTTTATTCTTTTTTTTTTTTAAGTTTATTTTTCAGTTTAAATTTAGATAAGAATCAAGGTTGCTTCACAAGTCAGTTCCAGGTCCCTCTCCCATTCCCTCCCTTCCTCCCATGCCCTCCCCTCCCCCCCCGGATGTTAACATTATACATACTGAATATTATATGATACTTCATTAATATAAATAGATCAGATATCAGATAAAGATAAAAGTAACAGGAAACACATGGTCAGAGAATATTCTGGAGCTGTTTGTGCTTTCACATAAACAAGGCAGGGTGATAGAAGAGGCATCTGGCATCTAAAAGAGGGAACCTGAGCCCTTTCCAAACTGTCGTGTGGTCAGAGCAGACCCCTAACCCTGTTACAAACTTATGACTGGGTGAGGCCCTCCATGGGGGTGTCCATAGTGTGTCATTTCATATAGGGCAGGGCCTAGACCCTTTCTCAAGAGTTCTGGGGTAAATTTTATTCTTAAACATTTTATTTGTGTATATATTTGGGTTTGTGTGGGTACATGTGTCATGGTGTGGCTGTAGACGTCAGAGGAGTTAGTTCTCTCCTACTGTGTGGGTCCCAGAGATCAAACTCAGGTGGTCAGGCTTGGCAGAAAATGCCTTTACTCGCTGCACTTTCTAGCCCCACCCTGCTTGTAAAGTTTTAGAGGTTTGAGGCAGGTCCTGACTTAACAGCTTAGAATGAAAATGTTGCTATTGCTACAAGTAGGTATGTTTTTCTAACTTAGGGTATAGAGATTATTGTGAACATAGGAAACCCTTGTTAGGGTAAATTGAGACACATTCTCAGTAAAAAGAACACAAGGAATCTTGGTCATTCCCACATTCAGTGTTTGTGATAGTTGGTGTAGTGTGCCTGAAATTGCAGTTAATTTACTTCTCTGGAAACTAGTGTCTCCCATTTTAATAGGCATCTTGGCAAGGATGTTATTTGAGTGGGAAAGTTACAATAGGAAATAGTGTTGTGGTGGATAATTTATAGGGGAAGTATCTAGAAATAAATGTTCACCATTTTAAAAGCATTGAGGTCAGTGGTTTGGGTCCAGGGCTTCATGCTCTGAATTTCTGGTGTTAGTTGTGTACAGGTGAGATGGAGGGGACTGGTATTTTTAGAAGACCCCAGGGTCATTGTAAATTATCATCTGGGTTAAAAACTTAACCGAGTTGCACTTCTGACTGATCTTCTGTCCCCCTTTCATCTGTGTGGAGTATTTGTTTAAGCTTTTTAAAGTAAGAATTTCTTGACTTATATCTTTACTGGAAATTCAATCTTCAAGAATAACAAGTATTCTAAATGGAGTATCGTTTCCAAGTGCAGGATTTTAAAAAACCAGGCAACAGATATCATTATATGTTCTTTTTCAGCTCATATTGACAGTTACATGGTTCCAGATTAAAACAATGCAAAAGGACCAAGGCAGAAAAGGCTTAAAAAAACTTCTGTTAACTAGTCTTGCAATCTTTGTATAAGTTGCAGCTTATACTTTAATTTATATTGCTTTTTAAACTTAATGCAAAAGAACTTACCTTATATGTACATGTAAACTTTCTTTTCCTTTCTGTGACTTTTGAGAATTCACATGGGCATAGGATAATTAGACAACTCACAGTTGATGGCTTATGGGATGTTTCTAGTCTTTGCTATGACAAGAACTACAGTGAATTGTGTTCATTGTAATTTCACGCATGTCTGAGCAGAGATAGAAGACAAATTCCTAAAGGTGACCTTGCTACATCAGGAAGGATGCACATTTGCAGTTTTTGATAATTGTGAGCAAATTCCTTTTCATGTCTACCTACTGGAAATTTCTGAGACAGGGTGCCTGTTTTCTTGTACTTTTGCTACATGGTTGTCACACTAAATAGGTGAGAATCATGTTTACATAGAAACTTTTTCTTGGCTTTTCATTATGGAAGATTGTAAAAATAAAAGTAGAAGGGATAGTTTGATGAACTCTTGGGTCATTTATATTTGTATATGTTTGCATATGCAGGCTGTTTGGTTTACTTTACTTATCAAAGGTAGGTTTGTTTCAGAAAGACAATTTTTACTTTTTATCCAGTAACACCATTCTTTTGACTTAACTTTCTTTCAAGATTAGGTATATTCCTATTAAACCTTCCATGGGAATCTATGGTATTGGTCTCTGTATATAACACATTCTTATTGCCTTCTCCCATCCCTGTATCAACCCCACGCCACAGTCCCTTTCCTAGATTCATGACTTTTGGCTTGCTTTTATGTTCCATTTAATTGAAGATGGCGCTGACATCTGCTGTCAGTTGGAGTTTACCGTTTAAGCTGTGCCTCACCCGTCATCTGGGGTGATGAGCAAACCACCAATCCCGGCTCTACACGTCTCACTCGGAGCTCCTAGGCTTATATAAGGGGCTGCGTTTCTTAGCTTGGGGTCTCCCTCTCCGAAGCTGATCATCTATCTCTCAAGATGTATTAAAGCTTTACTGCAGAAGGATCCGAGTGTCCTGCGTCGTTCTTGCTGGCGAGACGGTAGCGCGGGACATCTTTTCTCCCCCTATTCATTTATTTTTGAAGCCATAGGACACCCACAACTTTGGAGTGGAGATAGAGGTCAAATCCCCATGTGCAAATTTGGAACATGTACAAAGCTCTTCTCCAGGGTCTTATCCCCAGAGGGAGCCCTGACCAGTCCCGATGTCGTTTTTCTGGGGGAAGGAGATCATGACATAGAACCTTCATGCAAGATGACTTATCTCCCAGGAGAAAGTCGTTATACCGCAGACCTCTCCTGTGCAGTGCTTAGCCTTGCAACTCCTTGGGCTGCTGAAGCCTACCCACTCTATCCCATGCAATGAGACTAGCCTCGTGGGGTGCAAGAGCCGGGAGGCCAGCGACCTATTTCTTTAACATAGTTAACCAAATGTCAGGGGAGGCTCCGTGTTCTAAGGCAGCAAGTGCTTGTGCCACCATCACTTTGTCTCTTTTTGTTTGGGCTCTGAGCTTACACACCATCCAAAGCATCAACACTATTCCACAGCAGAGAACTAGGCTAAATGATCCCACCCCAACCCATTCCTTAAAATAAGAAAATGCAGATGAAATCCAGGAGGAGAGGCCTTCCATCAGAGTAAGATCCAGACGCGTCGAATTCACTTGCAGGATCGCCACTCTCAACTCACAGAGTGTCTGCTCAAACTCAAAAGTCCAATTCTGTAATAAATGTTGAGACAGAGCTTTTGACAGGTTAGCTGCTCTTGTAAAATTCTCATATTGTACTGAAGTGAACACAAAGGCCAGGCAACTTTTGTTCACATCCCAATTGGGCCATCTGCCACAATATATCCAATTGTTCCTGAACCAAATTAATCTGTTGGTTTACCAACATCAGGCCTCCTTGTATCTGAGAATTGGCAGTGGCCTGTTTATCTAGGACCATGGTCACAGTGGCCGATAGTTCATTAATGGTTTGAGTTGTCTGCACAGTGGCGGAAAGTGCAAGGGCCGAGGCGGTAACCGAAGCAGTAACCGCGGCGGCAGCTATCAGGCCCACAATAATAGCAGAGATCCCAAAAATCTCGCTTTTCCCTAAACAAACTCAAACTACTTGGCACCTCAACAGGAACTGGAACAAATCGAGGCATGCGCATTACCAAAGCAAAAGGGTGCTTAATAGCATCCCAGCATAATGCATAAAAACAATTCTAAGCAGAGCAATTTATTTCTTTCTGATTCTTACCTAAGGTATCATTACTCACAACCCAAATAAAGGGCAGCCAAACACAAATTGGAGCAGCTGAATAATTAGTTCTCTTAAAAGGGGTATACTTAACATTGGAGGAGGACCAATCAGATGATCCAGAGCTCTGTCCCTCACTCAGACTGTTGCCTAATGCCCCTTTCCAATCAAAAGTAATCTGTCCCTTCTCACTATATCCTCCAGCAATCATTGCCATAGGAGAAAGATCAGTACAGCTTCCATTAATTCAAAAGGATTAGCATTAGATCTTTCTGGATCCATATGAATAAAATTATCCTTTAATGAAGAAATCACAGTAAAGCACAAGCTTCCTACCAATGACAAGGTTCTCTCATCCTGAAAACTCTGTATCTGAGGATCTAAAGGCAAAAAGGCAAGCCCCAACTCTCTATTAGTTGTGAAAAATCTAGGGAACTCCTGGGCATTATGCATCACTGGCATCGGTAGGGGAAGGTAGACATGATGGCCCACCGTAACTCTCCCATCATACTAGGAACCATCATCCCGAGTAGGAGAGTCTTCATCACCCACTTGGCCTCCATCCTTCTTATTCTGGAGTTGTGAAGGAGCTCTTCGAGTGAGTCTTTCAGGGATCCACAGGGGGTTTTCTTCCTCCTGTGGAAAAACACACACAGCTCCCCTGGATCTTATAAGAATAGGATCCGGGCCTTTCCAGAGATCAGTCAAGACATCTTTCCATTTTACCATTTCTTTTGGCCTATCAGGCTCTAAACTGTGGCGATCGGCCGCAGTGTGGCCTTGGGCATCAGAGTTCAAGAAATTAAGGGTAAAAAGTGCCATGGACACAGCAACTCTTGGTACCGAGGGTAGAACATCCTCAATACTCCCCTTTTGTTTAATCAGATATGATTTGAGTGTACGATGGGCACGTTCCACAATGCCCTGTCCTTGAGGGTTATAAGGTAGGCCAGTTAGATGGGTAACATCCATTTGCCGACAAAACTGTCGGAATTTTTGAGAGGTATATGCTGGTCCAGTGTCTGTTTTTAAAATTCTGGGTTTTCCCCAAGCACTCCAGGCCTCAAGGCAATGTTGAATCACATATGAGGCCTTTTCCCCTGTTAGGGGCGTGGCAAACATTACGCCAGAACAGGTGTCAACAGAAACATGAACATATTGAAGCCTTCCAAAAGAGGGAATATGAGTAACATCCATCTGCCACATCTGCAATGGTCTAATGCCACGTGGGTTTATTCCCACGTGGGGAGCAGGTAAGAATTCGCAGCAATTCTGGCATTGAGTAACAATTTCCCTAGCCTCTTTCCTGGATAGAGCAAAACGACGGCGCAAGGTCTCAGCCGTCACATGAAAGCGCTGATGGAACTCTTTTGCTGCTTGTGCGTGGGTAGACAAGGCAGCGGCCACCAGCTTTGTAGCCTTGTCCGCTAAGTCATTCCCTAAGGACATGGGACCTGGGAGTCCAGAATGTGCTTGGACATGGGTAATGAAAACAGGAAATCTCCTATTTAACAAGGCAGCTTGTATCTTCTGAAAGATGTTAGCAACTCTGCTGGAGGATCTTATTATTCCAGCTATCTCAAGGAGATTAACTGCATTAACCACATAAGAGGAATCTGATACAATATTGAGGGGTCCTGGAAAAGCCTCAAGAACCTCCAGTACTATCAGACATTCTACAACTTGAGGTGAAGTTTCATTATATTGTTTAGATATAACCCTATCCTTGACCACATAAGCTCCCATACCAGTTTTCGATCCATCAGTGTACACCACAGTCCCATCTGGGAGTGGGTCTTTAGCTGTCACTTGTGGAAACACTATAGCCTGGTTTAGGGCAAACTGTAAAATTGGATGCTTCGGAAAATGATTATCAATTTGTCCTGAAAAGGAAGTAACTAAAACTGCCCAATCACTAGATGTGGCTGCCAAGGTCTGAACTTGTGCAGCAGTATAAGGCACAATCAAGGAATCAGGATCCCTGCCAAAATGCAAATGAAAAAGTCCTGTATGTCCCTCATCATTTCTTCATTAGAGAAGTTTTGAGCTACACTCAGGGGCTACAGCCCTACCCACGCCTTGTAATTCTGTAGATGCAAAGTGGAAAGGCCAGGCTTTTGTCAAAAGTTTTTAGAGATGACTCACAAAATTCAATAACCTACCCTATATAAATGTAACCAAACATTCAATAAACTACCCTATATAAATGTAACCAAATATTTTTATTTTATATACCTTTGTCTTTTTCTTTACTGAATACTAATACCTCATTTATTAACTGTTACCAGTTTATTTAATTTACCCATCTTGAATCTATCTTTCCATTGAGGATGATCTTCCAAACCACCCTCTAACTGAGGGCAACTTTTCATATTAGGTTCCCTTTCTTTTTTGACCTTTGTTAGGTGAGGCCCTAGACATTTAATCCAATCCAACTTTTAACTGAGGGTTTAATCATGGAGATATTAAATATTTTTAATAAAGCTGAGATTCCCCTTTTAGGAGGGGGAAACTCAGACTCTCGTGTTGGCAGCAGCCACTCCCAATGTATTTATTAGTGTTATAAAGGCGATGAATGGGGAGCTGCTACAGTGACTAACTGGCATCAAAACGGTGGGAGGGGTTTTCCTCACTAGTGCCCATACTTCCCTTACCTGAGTTTGGCAATGTTTGGATCATTTTTATCATGGCGAGCATTCCTAGTGTCGGGAGCAGAGTCGGGGTCAACATGCCTGATGCACCGTTCGGGGACCCAAATAGGCTTCTCACTTCCTGGAGGGAAAACACAAACAGCCCCTCAGACCCTAGCTAGTAGGGGAGTGGGTGGCTGCCATTTTCCTGTAATCAAATCCTTCCATCTGACCCATCCCAAAGACTGGGAAGGTTTGTTCCAATGTCTCTCCATAGCAGACAAATTATTACTGTCTATGGTCAAAAAATTTAAAAGTTGGATTGGATTAAATGTCTAGGCCCTCACCTAACAAAGGTCAAAAAAGAAAGGGAACCTAATATGAAAAGTTGCCCTCAGTTAGAGGGTGGTTTGGAAGATCATCCTCAATGGAAAGATAGATTCAAGATGGGTAAATTAAATAAACTGGTTATGTCCCTTTTAAAGGACATCTACTAATACTTTAAATAGTGATCCCAATTCACCTAGATAGTTGACTAAGGAGGGTAGACAAATCCTTCTACTGTTATGGTCCAACTTCAACAGTTCAAACAAAATTTAAAAATAAAAGGGAGTAATGTCCCCAGTCTCCACATGATTCATTAAATAATCCACTCCTCATTTAAATATTTATAAAATATAAATGCCAGTGAGGAATCTGCTTCAGACAGATTCTGACATAATGAAAGTTAAATAACTATTAGTCAAGCCAAATGGAAACATCCATACACTAGACAGTAGAGAAGACCCTAATTTGCGGTCGAGGGCATGTTTGTGTTTTCTTACAGGAAAAGAATAAAGCTTCAGTTGCTGTCACAACATTTGGTGAGATGCATGGAGCAGAAAAAACTGGACCTGAGACCGTGGGAGCCTGCTCAAGCCAGTTCGAGATCTCCTAAATCAGTGTTCCTGACCCTTGATGTCATCAAATCTACAGCCCGAGAAAGAAATAAAACAGTCAGTTCGAGATTTCCAGTTTCTCATCAGGCTTGCTACATCAACCTCCTGGACCCGTGAGTTTTCATCCCAAAGCCAACAAAACTGGAAGATTAGCAGCTAGCCTTTGATACACCTTAAAACAACAGAATTCATTTTGCCAGCTTTTCCCTTTGGGGGAAAAAAGACCCATTTAAAACATTTGGACATTGGTATGGACTGTGATGAATGGCAAAAGCCTTTTTTCAGTATTTGAACAGGACATGGTCACTTGAAATATCAGACTCGGTAGTTCCTGTTTCTGGGATCACAGTGTGTTTTTCTGGAGAAATGTGGTTTGTCCTGGTGCGACAAAAAGACTTTGACTTGGGTTGCATGTTCGGCTGATACTACTGACATTAAATCTACAGACTACATCACCACAGGAACAAATTGGTACTCTGTAAATAGTGCAACAAGCCTCTTGTTCATGTTTTTTATAATGCTACATGTGTAACATCGATGATTGTACCTAAAATATCTGTGCAAGTGCACTCTCTAATGCTTTCCTTGTAGATCTTGAAATGATTGTAAACTTTATCACTGTTTTGACCTTCAAATTGTAACTATAAATCACCCTTGTAGAAAAGAAAGGCTGGTGGTAGAATGCTATGGCCCAGATCGGGGGGATGGGCAGGTGACAGAGAGGCGCTATGTCAGTGGGGGTCCTAGGAATGGTAACAGTGGCAGTAGGCATTCTGGCTTCATGCTGAGTTCAAAGTGCCTTAGCCCATGGCAATCCCGATAGCCATAAAGCCTTATTACAAATGATTTTAAAGTTGGGGTGCTCTTATGACGGACAACTTGTGGGGAAGACCCACTCCCACCTAACAGGGGTTCAAGGTCCCCCAAAGACGGGCCAGGGAGGGTGACCCTACTTGACCTAAGACAGGAGTGCCTCATTTAAAAATAAAATGGGGTGAATTGTGGGGACACCAGACCTTGAGCAGAAACCCACTTCCCCTTCGGCCTGGGAGCAGGCATCTATGTAATGTTTACTGAAAACAATTCAGTGCTTTAAAGCTTGATAGGGCTCAGATAAGGGCAGGCTCACTGACATACCATGCCTTTCACACCTCCTATGGCTAGATGCCTCTTCCTGTTTTCCTGGGGTGTCTCCCCGATTCTGGGGCCGGAGATTAGACCACCAGCCAGGAGGAAAGAATGGTATGTAGATGAATGGCAGGAGTACTTAAAAAGGGAAGCTCCTTTTTCTTAGAGAGACTTCTGCTGAGACTTCTCCTGAGACTTCTGCTGAGACTTCTCCTGAGACTTCTACTGAGACTTCTCCTGAGATTTCACCTGAGAGCTCTCCTAAGCAGACTGGGGTCTCCTCCTAAGCTGACTTGGGAAATATAAAGTTTTCTTAAAGCAACCGACCGGTCTCTGTGTCATCTATCCCGACCACCTCGCTACATTCTTGGATGCAGACCGCACAGCAGGTGCGACACCTTAGTGGATATATGCAGGCATTTTCTTTGGATTTTGGCCATTAGTGGATAGAGCCACAGCTTCTTGTTGGGGCCTTGGTGCATATGACACCCTGGCCAAGACTTCACTAGCCCAGATGCAGCACTATTAAAGTTAAAGACTTATTTTTTTATTTCAGTTTGTCATTGTTGATAGTTGTTCCTGAAGTCTTGGCACATGTGGCATCAGAGAACAGCTTTGTGGGATCCATTATTTCTTCCTTATCCAGAAAGTTTCAGGAATATAACAAATCATAAGGCTTGCCATGCAAGCACCTTTATATACTCAGCCAGCTAGCCAGTGAAACCATCCCTACTTTTATGACATAACTATGAAGTTTCTATGTAGCTGAGTATATCTCTGAATCCCTGAGTATTGTGTTGGGCCTTAAGAAAAGACCTACCAACTTCATTGCTCCAGGAGGTTGGAGGGGTTGCATCATCACTCCACCTGAGTTTGTAGAAAATGAAGTTTCTTTGTTTCTCTGTATAACAATACCAGCTGTCCTGGAAAATTTCTTTGTAGACTGGGCAAGCTGGCCTCAAACTCACAGAGGTTTATCTGCCTCTGCTTGTGAATACCGGACTAAAGTTGTGTGTGATGCAATAGTTGGCAGTAATTTGCTGTTTTAAAAAGAGATTATGGGGAGCTAGAGAGATGGCTCAGCAGTTAAAAGCACATGCTGCTTTTACCTAAGACCCAAGTTCTGTTCCCAGGGTAAACATCTGGCAGCACAACTCTTGCAATTCCAGCTTGAGGACTCACAACTTCTGGCCTGTGCTGGCAATTACATTTTTGCTTGAACATTGAGACACCATTAGGGTCCTGGGATCATTCAGCAAGTAAAGTCTAATGACCTGAATTTGTTAACCAGGGCCTACAAGGAAGGACGAACTGACTCCTGTAATTCTTCCATATATTGTACCCAAATTCTGAACCCTAAAATCACCAAGAGGCTCATTTTGATGCAAAAGCAAAGAGTTTTTTATTGTAGATGTTTAACGAGCTAACCCCATTAGCTCGGGCCCTTCATTCTGCCACCATGGCGAATGGCTGGAGAAAGACCCCAAGAAACATTGAGGCAGGGACCTTAAAGGGCAGCATAAGGGGAGTGTCTAAAGGTATGAAACAGTCTCAGGATTGGTGTGCTTCTAGGTTTGGGTGACCTGCCCTGTGTTGATTGGTCAACTGGTTGTTATGGCCCATAGGCCCTCCCAGGGAAGTTGCTATGCTCTGCAGGTCACTGTTGAGCACTGTCCGTAAATCATACCCAGAGCCATAAAGCACAGCCCTACCAGCTAAGTTGTGATCGGTTCCTTGCCACGAGGAGGGCATCTGACCTTAGTGAGCAGGACAGGAGCATCAAGTACATGCAAGCACATGTTAGGCTGTCATGGATGCTAAAATGGGGAACTGGTCACTACATTCCCCCCTTCTCCATGTACCCATGACAGGACTCAATCCTGAGTCTTGCCTGTTGGAGGCTCAAAGGGTTGTAAGAAGGCATTGTCATTTCCCAACAGATTTTTCTGTGGGAATGACATTTGTATCTTATCATTCTGTTCCCTATGTAAGAGAGTTTCCTCTTGACTTAGCATCTCAACCAGGGAAAAGGGGGCCGATGTATTCTTTTCCATACTAGTTCCTACTGACTTTGGGATGCAGTTAGGGGACCCAAGAAGGCTGAAATGCAAGTCAAAAGCAAAAAAGGAATTCAGGCAATGTGGTATCTCTCCAGGAGCAGCTAATTGGCAGACTGTGTTGAAGATACAGGGGATGTCCACATCAGCTGAACTGGTTCACATCCACAGCAAGTCTAGGGCTCAAAGTGTTTCAGAGCATGCTGTGGTCAGAACCTGATGTTCAGATGCATCTGCCAGAAGCAGAAACCTGTTTAAGACATGTTTAAACTGGGAACAGAAGTTAAAACTTGTGTATTTAAATTAGAACTCTTTAGACCCATAGTTTTAGTGATCAGGAAGGTCCGGAATCCCACGACCAGGAGAGAAAATCTCATTCTCAGGAACAGACAGGTGGGACAACATGGTGTAATTGTCTGGAATCCTTTTGACCTGTGAAGTGGATGCAAGGTGTGTGACTTTTGATCCTCCGAAGTCTATGTAAATTTTATTATACCAAAGGACATAAAGGTTATAGACACATTAGCATTATCAATAGGTACTGAAATCTACATTGCAGAAAAAGTAGATATCTGATTACCTGTATTTTGATTCCTAGCAGAAACTAAAGATTTGGGCTACATTTGTCTTCTGTCCAGGGAGCCAGGTATGAATTGGACAGAGGTGTCTTTAGCCTGATGAAAAGCAATTTAAGAGCTGGTCCTTGGTGGTGCAAGCCTTTAATCCCAGCACTAGGGAGGCAGAGGCAGGCGGATCTCTGTGAGTTCGAGGTGAGCCTGGTCTACAGAGCTAGTTCTAGGACAGACTCCAAAACAATACAGAGAGACCCTGTCTTGAAAAACCAAAAAAAAAAAAAAAAAAGGAAAAGAAAAGCCCTTTAAGTTTATACTTAGATGACAACCAAAATAAACCTAATAACCTTGATCTTATGGTTGAACAGTAGATCTTATATTTTTACATCCTTTGATCCTTATTTAGGAGACATTTTAAGGCTTTATTTTTACATAAATAAAATGACCTACCAAGCTGACTATAGTCTTGTGGATTTGGCTGCCTGATGGTGTCAAGCTGACAACCATTAATACTTTCAGAGATCTGAGAAGGATAAATTTTATACAGGTACCAGTCCATATAAAGCCATACCCAAGTCTCTACTAGCACTGGAGGCACAAGTATCAGGAACTGCATCAATCTTCACCAGGCCTGTAAGGTGAGAGGTTTTTTTTTGTCTGTGGAAGAGGGACATGGAAAAGACTGACCTTGTTTTGTCTCAGCAAAAGGGGTTGCCACCTTTATTGCCTTTACAAAATCATTCCCAAGATGCAAAGCTCAACTGAAAAATTCTACAATATGTTCCTGTGATTTCAAGTTCTCTGGGGAACCATGCCTCAGGTTGGCAGGACAACTGTTTGCAGTCCTGAAGTATCAGTGAGTGGCCCAGAGGCCACAGGGACAAAAACCACAGGCATCACCAGTTTCCACTCATGTGGCAGGAGGGGCTGATGACTGGAGATGCCAGGAGAAAGAAAGCAGTGACAGAACACCGCTGGGATTCACATACATAGTGGAATGTCAAGGTGTCATCAGAGAAGTTCTGAAGGCACTGTGTTGTACAGGGCAGCAAGCTGGGTCAGGAAAGGTGCTGGCTGAGTTTCATCCCTGGAACCCACATGCACATGGTAGAAGGAAAGAGCTGACTCCTGGAAGTTGTACTTAAACCTTCATACTTGTGCTATTTCTCTCTCTCTCTCTCTCTCTCTCTCTCTCTCTCTCTCTCTCTCTCTCTCTCTGAATAAATGTATCTATAAACAAATGTAAAAAAAATAATGGGGGCATGGCTCAGTGGTAGAGGCCATGACTAGAAGTGGAGGGCTGGTGTACAGCATGGGTAGGTTTGCATAGCATGTTGCAAGGCCTTATATCTAATCCCAAGGATTGAAAAATAAAGTGTATTTCAATCAAACATGCAGTCTCTCTTGTTATAATTTCCTAAAATATACTGCATGCTAGGCAAGGCTTGAAGGCATGTTCCTTTAATTCCAGTGCACCAGAGACAGGGGCAAAGGTAGGTGGGTCTCTATAAACTTGTTGCTAGGCTGATTTTCGAGATCTTGAGTTCTAGGTCAGCTAGGGACATGTAGTGAAAACTTGTCTCCATAAAAAAAAGAAGAGAAGTCACAGGGTATGAAAGAATAACTGCTCAGGACTTCCGAAGCTCAGGTTAGCAGCATAAAGAGGATTTCTTTTCCCCAGAGGGACAGAGGGCAGGGAATAAAGAGGAAACACAGGAGATAGAAGACAAGAAAGAAGTGAAGGAACTAGAGAAAAGTGGCAGCAATATTGGTCCCAAAGGGGCAAAGGCCTGCTTCTAGATAAAGGGGAGATACACATGGCCCATAGGCAAATGGTAGTCTATAATGATAAATGGGAAATCTTTTGTCAGGATGAGGTATTTAATTTTAATTGTGTATATTAATTAAGTGAACCAAAGGGAACTTCTGATTGCTGGATTTCAATATGTTAATAGCTGGACCTTAGTAGTCAGCCTCAGGCAGAGAGAGATAGTGGTCAAATAAGGCAATGGACCTTGGAGGCTAGTTTTAGGAATGCAATCTAATTATTTTTACCAACACAGAGGGAATCTGGAGAAGGAAAGGCCTCCCAGAGTCAAATTCTGGCATGGGGTAGTGACCTGTCTAGCTGGGTACCTAGAACTTTTGCTGGGTCACATATCCTGGGTGTAGAGATGGGACATAGTCACTGGAAAGGTTTGCACAGCTAGCCTACAAATCCTGGGCAGCGGTCTAGATGGAACTTTAGCACCTAAGAATTTCTTATCTTTGTGAATTTCTGCCATAAATACCAAAGAATGTTCGCTCTGTAGAGTACACTGGTGAGTTTCAAGAGCCTGGAGGCCAATACATCTACCTCAGGATGCCATTAGTTGCCTGCACACTTCCTAGCAGATAATAGGAGGAAATTGAGTGAGACTAGATGAAATGGAGGTCAGGCTTTGGAGGCTCTGAAAGGTTGAATCACACCAAGTAGTTAAGTAGGGAATCAGTTCAAGATGCCATTGAAGGGATATCCCAAGTGCTCCTCAGGATTGACACCTGAGGGGCAGTGTGATAGTTGTGGGTAGCAGGCATGGAACCATAGAATCCCTTTAAGAAATTGCCTTACATGTGAACTTTATGGAGGCATTGCTCAATTGAGGTTATCTTCATTCATATAACTCTAGCTGGTGTCAAGGTAACATAAAACTAGGCAGCATGACACTAATTTAAACAGAGACCAAAAATGGCAGTTTGCAATTCCACAGAAAAGAGATATGCATGAAGCAAGTCACTGTTTTTTAAATTTTTTTATTGAGCTATACATTTTCTCCACTACCCTCCCCTCCTCCCCTCTCTCCCTTTACTCTCTCTTCCCATCCTCCACACTCTCAATTTACTCAGGAGATCATATATTTTTCCCCTTCCTAGAGTGATCCATGTATGTCCCTCTTAGGGTTCTCTTTATTATCTATGTCCTCTGGGGTTGTAGCCTCTAGGATGGTGGTCATTACTTTATGGTAATATCCACTTATCATCTATCAACATCAAATGGATCTGTAATGTGAGGTTCTTTGTCCTGGCTGGTCCCTCCACACTTCTCAGCCCCAAAGAAGCACATGGATGCTACATTTAGTATAAAATTATTGGCCAGTGACTAGAGTTTCTTATTGACTATCTGTGTCATAATTATTAACACATTTCTATTAATATAAATATTTCCAAGTGATCTTATCTTACCTGAGAAAGGTCCAGACCTCTTACTCCTTCCTCTGATACATGTCAACACATGGTAACTGCTAATCATCTCTGCAGAGAAAATAGCAATTTCTTGTTTGTCCCTGCCCACATCCTGATTCTGCCTAGCTACATCACTTCCTATCTGTCTGTACAGACTTCCAGAGCTCCATGGTTAGCTAGTGGCAAGTTACTTCCCAGCTACATCACTTCCTGTCTGGCCAATCATTGTTCTATTCATTTATCAATAAGAGAAACCTATATACAGAAGAACATTCCCCATCATGGATCTCCAATCATGGAAGTAATATCTTGACGCCTCTGGCCAGTGGATCAGTGACAGTCCAAAATGGATCTGGATGCTACCCTTCTTAGCCCCATTTCTCCCTTTCTCTATCCTACTAGTCACAAAGTATAACCTTATAAACCTTATACAATTCTTGTCTAGATTTCTTCAACAACAGATGCAAAGATTTCTAATCCAACTTTTAATCAGTTGTTGTTATAGGATTACCTGTACATTGGTATGTTACCAAGGCCTGTATTCTAGATTATATCCAAATGGGAAAGGTCAACATTTCCCTAAGGATTTCTATTTCCCCACTCAACAATAAGTACTCTAATGATAAAATCACCCCTGTCCAGACACCTGATGGTTTATCAATAGTAAACAAAAGGAGGGGTTTTTAGCATCTTGAAGTACAATTAGTGGGGATCCACACCCTTATTATTCTAATACGTATATCACCTATTTTCAGGCCCTCAACACACAGGTATCCAAGAACCACCATACATAAAAAAAAAAAACCTGCAGATACAGAATCCCACTAATCCCTGGATTTGTCCCAATATCCGGCCACAAAATTCTACCTTGCCTAAAGCCTAGCTATGTACATCTCATAATCCCATGGCACCTTGGAATGCTCTGCCACCCACACCATCATAAGACACTAGCCGACTCGGACATGTGGCTTCCACATGACTTGATCTTCTCCCGATTCCCTCGGCTTGCTAAAAACCATTAGATTATATTCATAAAGCTAGCCACCAGGGTCTGTTGCCTTATTTGACTACAACCTCTCCTTCTGAGGCTGATTACCAAGGCACAGGCATAAAAGGCCCACGTTGGTGCAACTAATTAACGTGTACAATTAAATTGCAACACCTGAGCTAACATGGGGTTTCAACCTTTACCTTTATAATTTACCAGTGTGCAATGTGTGTCCCTTTTATCCAGAGGCATTTCTTTGCAGCACTGGGAGAAATCCCTTCCCCCCTTCCCTTGTCCCCTTCTCCTTCTCCATCCACAGGTCTCCTTTACTACCACACCCTAGCCCATTTTAACACAGACCTCCACTTTTCCTCTTTTCCAAATTATACCTGTAAGGTCATTTGCTGCTGTTTTCTCCCTGAGTCAGAAAGGAGCCACTTTAACTTTTTTTTCTACACCCCCAAAGGTTATGTATTTGAAAACAGATGTTTTGATGAGATTTGTGCCTAATCTGGGGTCCAAGAAGCAGCTGTCCCTGTGTGTGAATATAAAGCCTGCTCAGTTCTCTACTCCTTTTAGTGAACAAGTGGAAGCAGTTGATTTTTTAAATATGCAGCAACAGGGCTTGATGGGTGTGACCTCTTCAGTAAGGACAGATCACCTTGTCCTGGTACAGAGAGCCCACCTGACCCCTGAGTGCCCATGGCCCTCCTGACAGAGTGAGCAGCAGGAATCTAGGCTGTAGTGTGAACCAGAGCCAAAAGTCTCAGGGGTAGAAACTCAGCAAAGTTACCCTGCAGCTTTTGGGCCACAGTGCCAGGGACAGGGAAAGGTCATACTGAACCCAGCTCTGGACCTCATGCTGTGCTCAGAAGACAGGGTAGCAGTACCTGAGAAGGAGTTTGCATTTAAATTGGGGGAGCATTGAGGGGGAAAGGAAACAGCTCCCAGCAAAGGGAGATAAACAGGATATGCAGAAGGTGCTCTTTGTACTTGGATCAGTCTAATGGCAACATTGTTCTTTCAAAAAAGAAAAGCTTGGATAGCTTTTCTGTTAGGGGAATATAAGGGTGATGGTGCATTAGTGTTTAAAATATTAATGAGGAAATTTAAATTTCAGTGTAATATAGAGTTTTTTGTTTGTTTTTTACAATTTTAAATAGAACTCAAAGAATTGGCCTGAAGTACTGTTACATTACTGGAAGGGAGGTTGCTGTAATTTTGGGCTTAAGTAGCAATTAATACTGGACTTTGAAGAGTTTGAGAATATGGAAAATAATCTGACTGAACAATTTGTGCACTCCCTACCCAGTTGTAGACACGTGATGCTGAGTGGTCACTGGGATTTTAGTCCCAGATGTACATGTTGGAAGATGAAGGAGCACAGTCTGCAGATAGAATAAGTATCATTGAATGCAAACAACTGCCATCATTTTCTGTTCATCTGAATGACCTTAGGTAAGGAGAGATGTTCTACAGGTCCTTTGATGGACTGCTTGTGTGTGGGGACACCACTTTCTTTTTGTATCATAAAACAAGAGAATCTCAGTGTCTGGTCCTCATAGCTGTGCTCTAACTCTTGAGTTTTTTAGTTCTAATCCTTTTTTGTATTCCTAATTAATTATTCCTTCTAATCCTAGGACATTCATCTGTTTCTCAAGCCTCCATTTTCTTTATCTAGAATAATAGAGATCTCTTTAATCTTAGTCTGTTCAAAAATCTGGCTAAGCTGGTTGATGGTTGCACATGCCTTTAATCCCAGCACTTGGGAAGCAGAGGCATGCGGATCTCTTTGAGTTCCAGGCCAGCCTGGTCTTACAAGAGTTAGTTCCAGGCCGGGCAGTTGTGGTGCATGCCTTTAATGCCAGCACTCAGGAGGCAGAGGCAGGTGGATCTCTGTGAGTTCCAGGCCAGGCTGGACCGACAGCCTCCAAAACAATACAGAGAAACCCTGTCTTGTAAAACCAAAAAAAAAAAAAAAAAGGGTTAGTTCCAGAACAGCCTCCAAATATCACAGAGAAACCCCATCTCGAAAAACCAAAAATTAAAAAAATAATAAAATACACTGGCTAGAGCCTGTTTTGTGACAGTATTACAGGTAAAATGTATACTCTGAAGACATGTTATTAACTTTTTCATGAAAGAGCAAAAAGTTACTAAACATTTCTTCCCACACAGCCTGGTCCATGTTGACCTGGGTGAAATGTTCAGGCATCATGCTGGCCTGCCTTGTTACCTGGCAGAATGCACTCTGGCAGTACTCTGGCCAGCCCAGAATTACATGAGAACCAGTCTCCGTGCAGGTGCAAAGGACCCATTTAAGGGACAGAACCCTGTGCACTTATGCTCTCTTACTTTCTCTCCTTTCTCTCTTTCTCTTTCTCTCTCTCTCTTCTCTCATCTTCCCCTCTCTCTCTGAGTGTGCACATCTGGTGACTCATCTGTCTGAAACTCCAACTCCCATGTTTGGGACACTTCTGGCCTCAGAAGGTACCTGCATTCATGTGCTTTTATTCACACACCAATGCACAATCTACATGGTGAGCACTCCAAACTCTCCTCATCCCCTATTTTGACAAGCAATGCATGGCCTCCACTGAATGGAGCACATACTAGAAAACCCAGTACAGCTCATCTCAGTTTCATAGAGAGCCCAGCCTTGCAACTTTGTTTTCCTCAACACCCACTAAGCTCTTCTGGTAAAATGGCATACACACAAATAGAGCACTGGTATACATAAAATACATATAAATCTTGAAAAAAATTAAAGGAAATCAAGTGTTAGTGAACCATGCCTTTAATCCCAGAACTGGAGAGGCAGAGCTAGGCAGATCTCTGTGAGTTTGAGGTCAGCCTGGTCTACAAAGCACGTTGCAGGACAGCCTCCAAAACAATACAGAGAAACCCTGTCTTGAAAAACAAACAAACAAACAAAATAAATAAATAATAAAAAATTAAAGGATCACACAGACCAGAGAGCAGTGGCCATATATTTGCATTTAAAGATGGGTGTTTTCTGCTGAAAGACCCCCCACTCAAATATAAGCTAAGGAGGCAAGATCTGTCCCTTGCCTGATTTAAACTTGAAGCAGCAGTTTTATGCAGTAAAGTCTTTTCCACCCAACAGGCACCCAGATGGCCCTTGAGATAGAACAGACAGATCATCTTGTGGTTTTTCCAGAAGGACGGATGGCCCCCACTTCCCCGAACACTCCCAGCCTGAAATTTCCTCAGAAAAGTGCCCTATGTGACCCCCTTGATAATCTTATGGTTTTTGCCTATAAAAAGAGCTTGTAAGCCGGGTGGTGGTGGTGCACACCTTTAATCCCAGCACTTGGGAGGCAGAGGCAAGGGTATCTCTGTGAGTTAGAGGCCAGCCTAGTCTACAGAGTGAGTGCCAGGATAGGCTCCAAAGCTATACAGAGAAACCCTGTCTCAAACCCCCCCCAAAAAAAGCTTGTAATAGCTGCTTGGGGCTTCTCTGCCTACGGTGGCTTAGGAGCCCATTTGTGCAAATGCTGAATAAGTCTGAGTCTCTGGGGTGTCCACCTGGATACGTTAGAATCCCAAAGTTTGGGACTCCACCATTTGGGCTCTCATCTGGGATGAGAGACTGCCCCACCAGACTCAATTTCAGGAGTGGTTGGAGGTAATGTTGAGCTTGCCCCATTTTCATTACCTATACATGTTTTTGCATGTCAGTCTACTGCTTGACTGTCTCTGAATTTGTGTCTGGAAAGGACTTGTAAAATTTGTTGGATCAGTAGGGGAGGCAGACATGTCCTGAGACCCCTGATCCTATTCTGGAGTTGCCCTCCACAGTAGTCTGGGGGAAAGAGAGAGACTAGCTTTCTCTCCTCCCTGGGGAGTCTGGCTTCAGTTGGACAATCCCCTCTCAGTGTATAATTTCAGTTTGCTGCCAATCAGCTGCCTCACTGCTTGGGTTTTCTGTTCTGTCTGTCTGTTAATTGTTCTGTGTCTTGTCCACTTTTTTGTCACCGTACCCATGGGTCAACAAATAACTACCCCTTACGTCTCATTCTAGATTACTGGGAAGAGGTCTTGGACCAAGCGTACAACAAGTCAGCAGAATTGCACAAGAAGAAATGACAGACTTCCTGCTTCTCTGAATGATCCACCTTCAAGGTCAGCTGGCTGAGGGACGGAACTTTTAACCTTGATACTATCATGAAGGTGAAAGCATGGGTCCTCCAACCTGGACCGCATGGTCATCAGGACCAGGTGGCCTATATTGTCACTTGGGAAAGCCTCACTACAGGCCCCCCAGCTGGGTCAAGCCTTTCCTCTCCCCACCCAGGACACAAACCCCAAAGCCTGTCCCCAGGCCATCCTCCACCCCTCTCATATCCCTCCCCTCCACAACTTCTGCCGAATCCTCCAGTCACTCTTCCCTCTATCCCCTAATCGAGAAACCAAAATCTAAACCCCCACCAGTCCTCCCAGAGAATCAGGAAGACCTCTTACTCCTCGACCTCCCTCCATTTTAATGAGGATGGGGCTTCATTAACTGGTTCAGAAGGGCAACCGCTCCAGGTACTCACATTAAACCTGGAAGATGAATATCAGCTGCATGAGAATCCTCAGACTAGTACACCCTTCGTGGCCCTCAAATGGTTGAGAGACTTACTTCAGGCCTGGGCAGTAACAGTTGGAATAGGGTTGCCCGTCAATCAGCCACCCCTGATTGTAGACTTAAAGCCATCTGCCACCCCTGTGACAATTTGACAATACCCTATGAGCAAGGAAGCTAGGGAAGGCATTCGGCCACACAAGCAAAGGCTATTACAATTGGGCATCTTAAAACCCTGCCACTTACCCTGGAATACTCCCCTCCTCCTGGTAAAGAAGCCAGGCACAGGGGACTACAGGCCAGTAAAAGACCTATGAGAAGTCAGCAAAAGAACAGAGGACATACACCCCATGGTACCCATCCCCTACAATTTACTCAGTACACTCCCTTCTGGCTGCTTATGGTACACTGTCCTAGACCTCAAGGATGCATTCTTCTGTTTAAGACTGAGCCCCCAGAGCAGCCATGTTCATGTTCAAATGGAAGGACCTGGACATAGGATTCTCGGGACAACTCACCTGGAATTGAGTGCCACAGGGGTTCAAAAAGTCACCCACCATGTTTGATGAGTCCTTGCACCAAGATCTGGCAGACTTTTGGGTCCATCATCTGGATTTGACCCTCCTCCAATCCGTGGATGATCTACTGATGGCAGCTGAATCAGAGAAAGACTGTCGAAAAGGTACAGGGGCCCTGCTAAAAATACTGGGGGAACTGTGATAAAGAGCATCTGCAAAGAATGCCCAAATATGTAAAAAGAAGGTCACCTATTTGGGCTACCTTCTAAAGGATGGCCAGCAATGGCTAACAGAGGGACCCCAGCAAGCTGTTGTCCTAATCACACTTCCTACTACTGCCCAAACAGTAAGGCAGTTCTTAGGCAGTGCAGGCTTCTGCCAGCTATGGATACCTGGATTCATGGAGCTTGCAGCACCCCTCTATCCCCTCACCAAGGCCAATGTCCCTCTTAACTGGGGAGGCGAACAACAGTGTGCCTTCAGCAAAATAAAGTGAGCCCTTCTGTCGGCTCTGGCCTTCAGCTTGCCAGACATGACCAAACCCTTCACCCTGTATATAGATGAGCAAAGAGGAATAGTGAAAGTGAAAGACCCCAAATTTATAGAAATAAAATATAAGCTTAAACAGGGAGGGCACCCCACTAGGGAACTTGGGAAGTGAACAAAGGACCCCATCCCAGGAACTGGCCAAATCACAGAATGGGATGTATGGTTTAGCAACCTTAATTACAGAAGGGCTGTAAACTCACAAAAGTCCAATTCCAGGCTGCTGACCACCTGTGAAGAACTGACCAGGGCATCAGAGATGGGCAAACAAGATTCATGTGAAACAAGGAGATAATAACCACCATTTACTTAGGGAGAGATGATTAACTCATACCAAGGTATGAGGAATTTACAACATGTAAGTCAGGAAGACATCTACTTCCCCTGGTCAGTAGTCATGTACCCCCCCAGTCACAAGATAGGGACCCCTCCCAAAGGCTTGTGGTTTTTGTCTTTAAAAGCTGATTGTAAATGAACCTTGGGGCCAGTTGGTCTAAAAGCTGACCGAGAGGCCCATCTGCAGATACCTAATTAAAGCCTCTTGCATGTTGTATCAATTGGTGCGTGGACTCTTGATTCTTGGGGTGATGAATACATCTTGGGGACCCCTCCTCAATTCAGGGTACCCCAACAAAGGGGGTTCTGACTCAAAAGCTTGGGCCAGGGAAGAGACCAGTGGCCTACTTCTTAAAGAAACTGGACAGCATGGCTATCAGGTGGCCCCTATGACTATTCATAATATCGGCGATAGGAACCCTAGTAAAAGACTCAGACAAACTGACACTATGGCAGTCCCTCACTGGGGTAGCTCCTCATGCCATAGAGGCAATTGTCTGGCAACCACCGGATAAGTGGCTTTCAAATGCCTGCATGACTCATTACTAAGCCCTGCTGCTCAATCTGGAGCCAGTACGGTTCAGGGTATCCATGTCCCTAAAACCAGCTACCTTGCTCCCCAAAACAGGACAAGAGGCTAGGATGACACCTCATGACTGTTATCAAATCCTGCCTGAAACCCACAGTACAAGGGAAGATTTAACAGATCAACCATTACCAAATGCCGAATACACTTGGTACACCAATGGGAGCAGCTTTTTGTATAACCATGAGCGAAATGCGGGGGCACCTGTAGTGGATGGTCTTACCAATATATGGGCCAGTGCATTACACCCAAGGGACCTCATAGGCCTAACACAGGTGTTAAAAAAGGCACAAGGCAAAAAGTTCAATATTTATACACTAACAGCAGATATGCCTTTGCTACAGGCATGTACATGGAGAAATATAGAGAAGAAGGGGCCTCCTGAACTCAGCAGGCAAAGAGATAAAAAAACAAGCCTGAGATACTGGACCTCCTACAGGCACTCTCCTTGCCCAAGAAGCTGAGCATAATCCATTGCCCAGGGCATCAACAGGGAAATGACCCCATAGCCAGGGAGAACAGAATGGCTGATGAGGTCTCAAAAGCGGCTGCCCTGAGCTCACCTATACTCATCCTAGAGACAGAGGCAGCCTTGCCCGAATAGCTCCTCTTCCCTTACTCAGATGAAGACCTGGATATTGTCCAACAACTTGGGGCAGACTATGATGAAGAGAAGGGTGTTTGGAGGCACCTAAGAAAGACAGTCTTACCCCACAGAGTGGCCCATGAACTAGTGACCCATCTCCATAGATGAACTCCTCTAGGACACAAAAAAGCTTAAAACCCTCTTCCAGAAGGAAGAACCAACCTACTTCATCCCCAGGCTGAGCTCCTTAGTCCCACAAGTGATTGAATCTTGTGTCACGTATGCTAAGGTAAACACAGGATGTCTCCAGCTATGGGAAAGGATAAGAATAAGAGAACGGCCCAGAATCATTTGGAAAATTGACTTCACTGAGATCAAGCTGGGCAGGTATGGAAACAAGGATTTGTCTTTGTAGACAACTTCTCCAGATGGACCAAGGCATTCCTTACCAAGAGGGAGATGGCCAAGGGGTCATCAAAAAGATCCTTGAAGACATCTTCCCGCAGTTTGGCCTGCCCAAGGTAATTGGGTCTGATAAAGGCCCAGCCTTCATCTCCCAGGTAAGTCAGATGGTGGACAAGGCACTGGGGATTGGTTGGAAATTACATTGCACTTACAGACCCCAGCGTTCAGGTCAGGTAGAAAGAATGAACAGAATAATTAAAGAGACCTTAACCAAATTAGCAGTGGAGATTGGCACTAGAGACTGGGTCCAACTCCTTCCCATTGCTTTGTTTCGGTTAGGAAATACTCCCTCCAATTATGGACTAACCTCATATGAAATCCTCTATGGGGGACCCCCTCCTGCGATAGGCTTCCTTGACCCTGCTGTTGACTCTTTTACCAACATCCCTGCCCTACAGGCATGACTGAGGGCACTCCAAATCATTCAGCACCAGATCTGGAAACCCCTGGCTGCAGTCTATCAGGCAGGAAGCCTGGCTGCTCCTCACCGCTTCCAGATTGGCAACACAATCTATGTCAGGAGACATCAGACTAAAACTCTCAAACCTTATTGGAATGGACCCTACACCATGTTGCTAACCACATCCATGGCCCTCAAAGTGGATAGGATTGATGCCTGGATCCATGCTTCACAGGTCAAATGAGAACCACCTCAGGACATCAGCACCCAGATGAGCCAGCCAGATGGAAGCTACAATGCACTCAAAACCCACTCAAGATAAGACTTTCAAAAACTGCTTAATGCTTTGCTTACTCCTAAGCCTCGAAGCCTTAGATGATATGGCAATCCCTATGCCCCTGAACAGTTGACCTGCCAGATATACTCCCAGACAGGAGAAATAGTCAGGTCCATTACTAAGAAAGTGGCACCAGGCACCTGGTAGCCTACTCTCACCCCAGACTTCTGTCAGTTGACCACAGGGTTAGATACCAGGGACCTTCTCATGACAGAGGCCCATGAAATCTGAAACACAATGAATGCCATCCTACTACCCATAGGGAAGACTTGGCTGGAGGCCTGCCAGTATCCTAGGGCTACATGTCTTCTGGAACAGATGGACTTCTATGTATGCCCCAGACAAGGGAAGCCTCGGGTCTCAGGATGCGGAGGTTATGAGGAATACTTCTGTGCCAAATGGGGATGCAAGAACATGGGGGATGCACACTAGAAGCCAAGCACATCCTGGAACTTGATTAAGGTACATCGTAATTACTCCCACCCCCCCTTGGGTTGTTACGATAGTGACCACACTTTTAGGTGGAGCCCCTGGTCTCGCAGCACCACCACATATCTCCCCCCTTGCAATTACCTTCACATCCCAGGGTAAGTGAGATTACACCCAATGGTTTAGGGGAAAAACCTGGGGGCTGAGATGGCACATGCCATGGGAGGACAGAGGGGTTACCTTCAAAATACACCTACAGATAGATATACCTGCCCCCAATGTCATAGGACCCAACCTAATTTTGGGAGAACAGGGGGCTCCCAGGGCCGAAAATGGCCATGCAGAGGCCCCAGTTAGAAATCCCCCAACTACAGTATTCCTCCCCACCTCTAGGAGATATTCTTCTGTAACAGGAGCTCCCTCTACTAGGCAGAGTCTATTCAATCTGGTATGAGGAGCCTTCTTTGCCCTCAGTCATACCAAAGCAGATATCAATAAACCTTACTGATTGTGCCTGACCTCAGGACCCCCTTACTATAAGGGGGTCACTACCATAGGGAGCTACAAAACCACCACCAACAACAGTCAATGTAACTGGGAGGTGGGCCACAAGCTAACTCTCACCCAAGTGAAAGAAGGAACTTGCCTTGGGATAGTTCCTTCCTCACACATACACCTCTGCAACCACACTGAGCCCAGCCCTAGCTATACCTCCTACCTGATACCTGAACCTGGTCTTTGGTGGGCATGCAATACAGAACTAACCCCCTGTATCTTCCCCCCAGGCCCTCAGCCATCCCGTAGACTTCAGTGTCTTAGTCCGATTGTTCTCCAGGGTCTTCTAATATCCTGCCAATAACCTTGAACAAACCTATGAGGGACACCCCAATCGGGTCAGAGGGGAACCCGTATCACTAACCTTGGTCATACTCCTGGCAATAGGACAGGTAGCAGGAGTTGGTTCAGGAACAGCAGCTCTACTTCAAGGTCCCCAATGGTATCATGAGTTAAGAAGAGCTATGACTGAGGATTTAGAGGACCAAGAAAATTCTGTCACCAGGCTGGAAGAGTCTTTAGCCTCACTGGCTGAGGTTGCTCTCCAAAAGCACAGGGGGCTTGATCTCCTCTTTAGGAAAGAAGGAGGACTATATGCAGCCTTGGGGGAAGAGTGCTGTTTTTATGTTAACCACTCAGGGGTCATTAGGTATTCCATGGACAATCTTAGGGAGAGGCTCAGCCAATGACAATGGGAGAAGGAGACCCAACAGGGATTGTTTGAGGGATGGTTAAGAAGTCTGCATGATGACCACTCTTGTCTCCATGATCCTGGAACCATTGATCATCCTCCAGTTACTGCTGACTATTTGTCCCTGTATCTTCACCAGGTTGCTCCAGTTTATCTTTGAAAGGTTGTCCATTACACAAGCCTTGGTACTCACTCAACAGTACCAGGAACTTAATACCATGGAGGTTCCTTGATTTTAGGAGTAAAATCTACACAAAATTAAAGGATGGAATGAAAGACCCCCCTGACTCATATACAAGCTAAGGAGGAAATATCTGTCCCTTGCCTGATCTAAACTTGAAGCAGAAGTTTTAGGTAGTAAAATCTGTTCCAACCAATAGGCACCCAGATGGCCCTTGAGATAGAACAAACAGATTATCTTGTGATTTTTCCAGAAGGACAGATAGCCCCCACTTCCCCAAACACTTCTAGCCTGAAATTTCCTCAGAAAAGTGCCCTATGTGACCCCTTGATAATCTTGTGGTTTTTGCTTATAAAAAGAGTTTGTAGTAGCTGCTTGGGACTCCTCTACCTCCCCTGGCTTAGGAGCCCATTTGCACAAACAGAATAAAATCCTCTTGCTTGTTGCATCTTCTGTTCTGGAGTCTGAGTCTGTGGGGAGTCCAATTGGATACGTTGGAATACCAAAGTTTGGGGCTCTAACACTGCAATTCTCCAAGTTCTATGAGAGTTCAGTGTTATTGATCTGAATATTGAGTCAAAATATTTAATATGTATATACCATTTTTAAATTTATTAAATTTTTTTGCTATGTGCACATGTGTATAATCTTGGCTGCCTCTGGAATTCAACGTTTGTTTGCTCTCAGGAAACGTTTCCCAGAAGATTTCACTTCAATAATGCTGCTTTCTTCTTAATCAAAGCTAATCACTCTGCTTTAGCTGACCAGCATCAAGTATTCCAGGACAGCAAAGGTTTCCCTACAGTAGTTCAGGTATCTTGTTAATCACAGCTGATTGTTCATTCCATATAACCAGAACCACAGAATCATCATCCAAAATAACAAATGGCCTTGATAGAGTCTTGAAATTTCCTGCTGAAAATTCAAAACCCAGGCCCCCATCTTCTGCCTTGCCCTTGACATTCATATCTTCCAAGTTTCTACAGAACAGCTCATCAAGCATTGAGCATTCAGTGGCTTTTCTTGCACAAAGTTGCAAAGTTCTTCCACAATCCTCATTGAAACAATATTGGCAGGTCTGTAACAGCAATACCCCCACTCCAGGAACCAATTCCTTTAGGATTTCTATGACTATGATGAAACATCGTAATCTAAGCAAGTTTAGAATGAATGGGTTTACTTGGTTTATCACTGTTCTTTTTCTAAAGGAGTCAGGACAGGATCTCAAACAGGAGAAAAATCTGGAGGCATGAGCTGATGTATAGAGGCCAGGAAGGAGTGCTGCTTACTGGCATGCTCTTCCTGGCTTACTCAGACTGCTTTCTTATACAAACCAGGACCACCACACCAGGGAAGGTACCACCTACAATGTGATGGAGCTCCAACCATTAATAACTAATTATGAAAACACCTTACCTACTTTCCTACATGCAGGTATTATGAAGGCATTTTCTTAACTCAGATTCCTTCCTTTCAGATGCCTATCTTGTGTCAAGTTGACACAAAACTATCCAGCACAGAGGCTCCTTATGTCAACTGGGCTGGCCTAGAACTAGATCATGCTGTCCTTGAACTCAGAGAAATCTGCCTGCCTCTGCCCCTCAAGGTGCTTGACAATAGTTTTCATGGTTTTGATTTCCCTAATGATCTCTTCAAGTGCTTACTGACTGCTTGTCTGCTTTGGATATTATCAGAGGATCTTTGTCTGTTTTGAATGTGTTCATCGTTTCTGAGTTGTGTTTATCCACTGATTAAAAGATGCAATGACATAACTCAGACCATGTTTCTACCTTCCAGGATTCCTACAGAGAATAAGTAATAATTGATAGTGAAACCTGTCTCTTGAACATTCTTAATACAGCAGCTCAAGAGGAGTATAGTGAAATGAGGAACCAGTACCTGAGGATTGGGCTGGGTTTTCTCCTTGTATTTGACATGAATAATACTTAATCATTTGAAGTTATTTGCTGTTACAGTTAACTTTTAGTTGAATATGGAAGTTGGCATTGAGAAATAATGATAAGCTGGCCAGTACTGGTGCAAGCCTTTAATCCCAGGAGGCATAGGCAGGGGTATCTCTGTGAGTGAGAGCCAGGGCTACATGGAGAATCCCTGTCTCAAAAGATAAAAAAGAGAGAAAGAAGTAATGAGAGCTTTCATTTGTTAATTCTTTGCTAATTGTTATGCCTGTACAATCTATTTCAATTTGAAAATATTTGTGACAGCTATGCACAATTCCCCCTTTACAAATGCAGCAATTAGGGTTACAGTAGTTGCATAATTTGTCCCAGTTTGTACAGATACCAGTAGTGCTGCATGAGAACAGGTCTTTATGATGCCAGGGCCCCTTGTACACTTTCTTACCCTATGCTAGGCAAATAAGGCTTTTTAAACATTTTAGAGACATAAAAATGTAAAACACAGGTGGACTTTGCTGACACAGAACACAGGGGAATATGAGCCAGTTCTACTGAACTTCTAAGGAGCATCTTACACACTCACAGAAAATTGTGAAGGAATACAATCTTATCTCTGATGTCTCCTGTGCCACTGAGGATAATGGATGAAAAAAACAATACCGAGAGACTAGGGAAAAATGTAGTGATAAAATATAATAAGGAGAATAAAAGTCCCCAGCTAAGTGAGGGGGTTAAGTGATCAAAATCTCAGACCCATGAGCAGCTGCAACAGCACTGGGCAGCTACTTCCTTAGCACACAATCATGGGATGTGCTCTGGCAGTGAAATCCCAGACCACAGATGTGCCAATTAATTCTCACTAACCAAATGCAGTTATTGTCTTCTCAAAGCCTTCTGTGTTATGATAAATTTGTTTAAAAACTTACTGTGCTAAGTAATCTCTGTAACTATGGGAACCCTACTGAGACTTGCAGCCTCAGGACTCCATCTCCCCTCTTCTCAAGGCCCTACTCACAAGATAGCCTTTGATATGCTAAGTAATCTCTGTAACCATGGGAACCCTGTGGACTGGGACTTGCAGCCTCAGGACTCTCCCTCCCCCCCCTTTTTTTTCTTTAAAAGTTGTCCCGCGCTACCGTCTCGCCAGCAAGAACGACGCAGAACACTCGGATCCTTCTGCAGTAAAGCTTTAATGCATCTTGAGAGATAGATGATCAGCTTCTTAGAGGGAGACCCCAAGCTAAGAAACCCAGCCCCTTATATAAGCCTAGGAGCTCCGAGTGAGACGTGTAGAGCCAGGATTGGTGGTTTGCACATCACCCCAGATGACGCCACGGGAGAGGCACAGCTTAAACGGTTAACTCCAACTGACAGCAGATGTCAGCGCCATCTTCTAACGGCAATAGCGATAGCGAGGGCGGCTCCTCACATCTCCCTATTCATTTATTTTTGAAGCAATAGGACACCCACAACTTTGGAGTGGAGATAGAGGTCAAATCCCCATGTGCAAATTCGGAACATGTACAAAGCTCCTCTCCAGGGTCTTATCCCCAGAGGGAGCCCTGACCAGTCCGATGTCGTTTTTCTGGGGGAAGGAGATCATGACATAGAACCTTCATGCAAGATGACTTATCTCCCAGGAGAAAGTCGTTATACCGCAGACCTCTCCTGTGCAGTGCTTAGCCTTGCAACTCCTTGGGCTGCTGAAGCCTACCCACTCTATCCCGTGCAATGAGACTAGCCTCGTGGGGTGCAAGAGCTGGGAGGCCAGCGACCTATTGCTTTAACATGGTTAACCAAATGTCAGGGGAGGCTCCGTGTTCTAAGGCAGCAAGTGCTTGTGCCACCACCACTTTGTCTCTTTTGTTTGGGCTCTGAGCTTACACACCATCCAAAGCATCAACACTATTCCACAGCAGAGAACTAGGCTAAATGATCCTACCCCCACCCATTCCTTAAAATAAGAAAATGCAGATGAAATCCAGGAGGAGAGGCCTTCCATCAGAGAAAGATCCAGATGCGTCGAATTCACTTGCAGGATCGCCATTCTCAACTCACGGAGTGTCTGCTCAAACTCAAAAGTCCAATTCTGTAATAAATGTTGAGACAGAGCTTGTGACAGGTTAGCTGCTCTTGTAAAATTCTCATATTGTACTGAAGTGACACAAAGGCCAGGCAACTTTTGTTCACATCCCAATTGGGCCATCTGCCACAATATATCCAATTGTTCCTGAACCAAATTAATCTGTTGGTTTACCAACATCAGGCCTCCTTGTATCTGAGAATTGGCAGTGGCCTGTTTATCTAGGACCATGGTCACAGTGGCCTATAGTTCATTAATGGTTTGAGTTGTCTGCACAGTGGCAGAAAGTGCAAGGGCCGAGGCGGTAACCGAAGCAGTAACCGCGGCGGTGGCTATCAGGCCCACAATAATAGCAGAGATCCCAAAAATCTCGCTTTTCCCTAAACAAACTCAAATTACTTGGCGCCTCAACAGGAACTGGAACAAATCGAGGCATGCGCATTACCAAAGCAAAAGGGTGCTTAATAGCATCCCAGCATAATGCATAAAAACAATTCTAAGCAGAGCAATTTATTTCTTTCTGATTCTTACCTAAGGTATCATTACTCACAACCCAAATAAAGGGCAGCCAACACAAATTGGAGCAGCTGAATAATTAGTTCTCTTAAAAGGGGTATACTTAACATTGGAGGAGGACCAATCAGATGATCCAGAGCTCTGTCCCTCACTCAGACTGTTGCCTAATGCCCCTTTCCAATCAAAAGTAATCTGTCCCTTCTCACTATCATAGGAGAAAGA